>NW_026989171.1:0-94806 GCF_030222135.1 Aotus nancymaae
AAGCAGATATTTCCCTGTGCTTACTGCTGTTTCTTTCATATGCCGGTAATGGGCTGAAAACGCCTGTCTTGGGACTCTGCAGAGAAAGTCTCTGCAGACTGCTGAATCCACACACGGGTTTAACTCTGGAAGTTGAGTGCACACATTGACAACCGTTCTGTTAGATAGCTGCGTTTTGGATTTAGAAGCAGATATTTCCCTGTGCTTACTGCTGTTTCTTCCATATGCCGGTAATGGGCTGAAAACGCCTGTCTTGGGACTCTGCAGAGAAAGTCTCTGCAGACTGCTGAATCCACACACGGGTTTAACTCTGGAAGTTGAGTGCACACATTGACAACCGTTCTGTTAGATAGCTGCGTTTTGGATTTAGAAGCAGATATTTCCCTGTGCTTACTGCTGTTTCTTCCATATGCCGGTAAAGGGCTGAAAACGCCTGTCTTGGGACTCTGCAGAGAAAGTCTCTGCAGACTGCTGAATCCACACACGGGTTTAACTCTGGAAGTTGAGTGCACACATTGACAACCGTTCTGTTAGATAGCTGCGTTTTGGATTTAGAAGCAGATATTTCCCTGTGCTTACTGCTGTTTCTGCCATATGCCGGTAAAGGGCTGAAAACGCCTGTTTTGGGACTCTGCAGAGAAAGTCTCTGCAGACTGCTGATCCACACACGGGTTTAACTCTGGAACTTGAGTGCACACATTGACAACCGTTCTGTTAGATAGCTGCGTTTTGGATTTAGAAGCAGATATTTCCCTGTGCTTACTGCTGTTTCTTCCATATGCCGGTAATGGGCTGAAAACGCCTGTTTTGGGACTCTGCAGAGAAAGTCTCTGCAGACTGCTGAATCCACACACGGGTTTAACTCTGGAAGTTGAGTGCACACATTGACAACCGTTCTGTTAGATAGCTGCGTTTTGGATTTAGAAGCAGATATTTCCCTGTGCTTACTGCTGTTTCTTCCATATGCCGGTAATGGGCTGAAAACGCCTGTTTTGGGACTCTGCAGAGAAAGTCTCTGCAGACTGCTGAATCCACACACGGGTTTAACTCTGGAAGTTGAGTACACACATTGACAACCGTTCTGTTAGATAGCTGCGTTTTGGATTTAGAAGCAGATATTTCCCTGTGCTTACTGCTGTTTCTTCCATATGCCGGTAATGGGCTGAAAACGCCTGTTTTGGGACTCTGCAGAGAAAGTCCTCTGCAGACTGCTGAATCCACACACGGGTTTAACTCTGGAAGTTGAGTGCACACATTGACAACCGTTCTGTTAGATAGCTGCGTTTTGGATTTAGAAGCAGATATTTCCCTGTGCTTACTGCTGTTTCTTCCATATGCCGGTAATGGGCTGAAAACGCCTGTTTTGGGACTCTGCGACTCTGCAGAGAAAGTCTCTGCAGACTGCTGAATCCACACACGGGTTTAACTCTGGAAGTTGAGTGCACACATTGACAACCGTTCTGTTAGATAGCTGCGTTTTGGATTTAGAAGCAGATATTTCCCTGTGCTTACTGCTGTTTCTTCCATATGCCGGTAATGGGCTGAAAACGCCTGTTTTGGGACTCTGCAGAGAAAGTCTCTGCAGACTGCTGAATCCACACACGGGTTTAACTCTGGAACTTGAGTGCACACATTGACAACCGTTCTGTTAGATAGCTGCGTTTTGGATTTAGAAGCAGATATTTCCCTGTGCTTACTGCTGTTTCTTCCATATGCCGGTAATGGGCTGAAAACGCCTGTTTTGGGACTCTGCAGAGAAAGTCTCTGCAGACTGCTGAATCCACACACGGGTTTAACTCTGGAAGTTGAGTGCACACATTGACAACCGTTCTGTTAGATAGCTGCGTTTTGGATTTAGAAGCAGATATTTCCCTGTGCTTACTGCTGTTTCTTCCATATGCCGGTAATGGGCTGAAAACGCCTGTTTTGGGACTCTGCAGAGAAAGTCTCTGCAGACTGCTGAATCCACACACGGGTTTAACTCTGGAAGTTGAGTACACACATTGACAACCGTTCTGTTAGATAGCTGCGTTTTGGATTTAGAAGCAGATATTTCCCTGTGCTTACTGCTGTTTCTTCCATATGCCGGTAATGGGCTGAAAACGCCTGTTTTGGGACTCTGCAGAGAAAGTCTCTGCAGACTGCTGAATCCACACACGGGTTTAACTCTGGAAGTTGAGTGCACACATTGACAACCGTTCTGTTAGATAGCTGCGTTTTGGATTTAGAAGCAGATATTTCCCTGTGCTTACTGCTGTTTCTTCCATATGCCGGTAATGGGCTGAAAACGCCTGTTTTGGGACTCTGCAGAGAAAGTCTCTGCAGACTGCTGAATCCACACACGGGTTTAACTCTGGAAGTTGAGTGCACACATTGACAACCGTTCTGTTAGATAGCTGCGTTTTGGATTTAGAAGCAGATATTTCCCTGTGCTTACTGCTGTTTCTTCCATATGCCGGTAATGGGCTGAAAACGCCTGTTTTGGGACTCTGCAGAGAAAGTCTCTGCAGACTGCTGAATCCACACACGGGTTTAACTCTGGAAGTTGAGTGCACACATTGACAACCGTTCTGTTAGATAGCTGCGTTTTGGATTTAGAAGCAGATATTTCCCTGTGCTTACTGCTGTTTCTTCCATATGCCGGTAATGGGCTGAAAACGCCTGTTTTGGGACTCTGCAGAGAAAGTCTCTGCAGACTGCTGAATCCACACACGGGTTTAACTCTGGAAGTTGAGTGCACACATTGACAACCGTTCTGTTAGATAGCTGCGTTTTGGATTTAGAAGCAGATATTTCCCTGTGCTTACTGCTGTTTCTTCCATATGCCGGTAATGGGCTGAAAACGCCTGTTTTGGGACTCTGCAGAGAAAGTCTCTGCAGACTGCTGAATCCACACACGGGTTTAACTCTGGAAGTTGAGTGCACACATTGACAACCGTTCTGTTAGATAGCTGCGTTTTGCATTTAGAAGCAGATATTTCCCTGTGCTTACTGCTGTTTCTTCCATATGCCGGTAATGGGCTGAAAACGCCTGTTTTGGGACTCTGCAGAGAAAGTCTCTGCAGACTGCTGAATCCACACACGGGTTTAACTCTGGAAGTTGAGTGCACACATTGACAACCGTTCTGTTAGATAGCTGCGTTTTGGATTTAGAAGCAGATATTTCCCTGTGCTTACTGCTGTTTCTTCCATATGTCGGTAATGGGCTGAAAACGCCTGTCTTGGGACTCTGCAGAGAAAGTGTTTGCAGACTGCTGAATCCACACACGGGTTTAACTCTGGAAGTTGAGTGCACACATTGACAACCGTTCTGTTAGATAGCTGCGTTTTGGATTTAGAAGCAGATATTTCCCTGTGCTTACTGCTGTTTCTTCCATATGCCGGTAATGGGCTGAAAACGCCTGTTTTGGGACTCTGCAGAGAAAGTCTCTGCAGACTGCTGAATCCACACACGGGTTTAACTCTGGAAGTTGAGTGCACACATTGACAACCGTTCTGTTAGATAGCTGCGTTTTGGATTTAGAAGCAGATATTTCCCTGTGCTTACTGCTGTTTCTTCCATATGCCGGTAATGGGCTGAAAACGCCTGTTTTGGGACTCTGCAGAGAAAGTCTCTGCACACTGCTGAATCCACACACGGGTTTAACTCTGGAAGTTGAGTGCACACATTGACAACCGTTCTGTTAGATAGCTGCGTTTTGGATTTAGAAGCAGATATTTCCCTGTGCTTACTGCTGTTTCTTCCATATGCCGGTAATGGGCTGAAAACGCCTGTTTTGGGACTCTGCAGAGAAAGTCTCTGCAGACTGCTGAATCCACACACGGGTTTAACTCTGGAAGTTGAGTGCACACATTGACAACCGTTCTGTTAGATAGCTGCGTTTTGCATTTAGAAGCAGATATTTCCCTGTGCTTACTGCTGTTTCTTCCATATGCCGGTAATGGGCTGAAAACGCCTGTTTTGGGACTCTGCAGAGAAAGTCTCTGCAGACTGCTGAATCCACACACGGGTTTAACTCTGGAAGTTGAGTGCACACATTGACAACCGTTCTGTTAGATAGTTGCGTTTTGGATTTAGAAGCAGATATTTCCCTGTGCTTACTGCTGTTTCTTCCATATGCCGGTAATGGGCTGAAAACGCCTGTTTTGGGACTCTGCAGAGAAAGTGTTTGCAGACTGCTGAATCCACACACGGGTTTAACTCTGGAAGTTGAGTGAACACATTGACAACCGTTCTGTTAGAGAGCTGCGTTTTGGATTTAGAAGCAGATATTTCCCTGTGCTCACTGCTGTTTCTTCCATATGCCGGTAATGGGCTGAAAACGCCTGTTTTGGGACTCTGCAGAGAAAGTCTCTGCAGACTGCTGAATCCACACACGGGTTTAACTCTGGAAGTTGAGAGCACACATTGACAACCGTTCTGTTAGATAGCTGCGTTTTGGATTTAGAAGCAGATAATTCCCTGTGCTTACTGCTGTTTCTTCCATATGCCGGTAATGGGCTGAAAACGCCTGTTTTTGGGACTCTGCAGAGAAAGTCTCTGCAGACTGCTGAATCCACATACGGGTTTAACTCTGGAAGTTGAGTGCACACATTGACAACCGTTCTGTTAGATAGCTGCGTTTTGGATTTAGAAGCAGATATTTCCCTGTGCTTACTGCTGTTTCTTCCATATGCCGGTAATGGGCTGAAAACGCCTGTCTTGGGACTCTGCAGAGAAAGTCTCTGCAGACTGCTGAATCCACACACGGGTTTAACTCTGGAAGTTGAGTGCACACATTGACAACCGTTCTGTTAGATAGCTGCGTTTTGGATTTAGAAGCAGATATTTCCCTGTGCTTACTGCTGTTTCTTCCATATGCCGGTAATGGGCTGAAAACGCCTGTTTTGGGACTCTGCAGAGAAAGTCTCTGCAGACTGCTGAATCCACACACGGGTTTAACTCTGGAAGTTGAGTGCACACATTGACAACCGTTCTGTTAGATAGCTGCGTTTTGGATTTAGAAGCAGATATTTCCCTGTGCTTACTGCTGTTTCTTCCATATGCCGGTAATGGGCTGAAAACGCCTGTTTTGGGACTCTGCAGAGAAAGTCTCTGCAGACTGCTGAATCCACACACGGGTTTAACTCTGGAACTTGAGTGCACACATTGACAACCGTTCTGTTAGATAGCTGCGTTTTGGATTTAGAAGCAGATATTTCCCTGTGCTTACTGCTGTTTCTTCCATATGCCGGTAATGGGCTGAAAACGCCTGTTTTGGGACTCTGCAGAGAAAGTCTCTGCAGACTGCTGAATCCACACACGGGTTTAACTCTGGAAGTTGAGTGCACACATTGACAACCGTTCTGTTAGATAGCTGCGTTTTGGATTTAGAAGCAGATATTTCCCTGTGCTTACTGCTGTTTCTTCCATATGCCGGTAATGGGCTGAAAACGCCTGTTTTGGGACTCTGCAGAGAAAGTCTCTGCAGACTGCTGAATCCACACACGGGTTTAACTCTGGAAGTTGAGTACACACATTGACAACCGTTCTGTTAGATAGCTGCGTTTTGGATTTAGAAGCAGATATTTCCCTGTGCTTACTGCTGTTTCTTCCATATGCCGGTAATGGGCTGAAAACGCCTGTTTTGGGACTCTGCAGAGAAAGTCTCTGCAGACTGCTGAATCCACACACGGGTTTAACTCTGGAAGTTGAGTGCACACATTGACAACCGTTCTGTTAGATAGCTGCGTTTTGGATTTAGAAGCAGATATTTCCCTGTGCTTACTGCTGTTTCTTCCATATGCCGGTAATGGGCTGAAAACGCCTGTTTTGGGACTCTGCAGAGAAAGTCTCTGCAGACTGCTGAATCCACACACGGGTTTAACTCTGGAAGTTGAGTGCACACATTGACAACCGTTCTGTTAGATAGCTGCGTTTTGGATTTAGAAGCAGATATTTCCCTGTGCTTACTGCTGTTTCTTCCATATGCCGGTAATGGGCTGAAAACGCCTGTTTTGGGACTCTGCAGAGAAAGTCTCTGCAGACTGCTGAATCCACACACGGGTTTAACTCTGGAACTTGAGTGCACACATTGACAACCGTTCTGTTAGATAGCTGCGTTTTGGATTTAGAAGCAGATATTTCCCTGTGCTTACTGCTGTTTCTTCCATATGCCGGTAATGGGCTGAAAACGCCTGTTTTGGGACTCTGCAGAGAAAGTCTCTGCAGACTGCTGAATCCACACACGGGTTTAACTCTGGAAGTTGAGTGCACACATTGACAACCGTTCTGTTAGATAGCTGCGTTTTGGATTTAGAAGCAGATATTTCCCTGTGCTTACTGCTGTTTCTTCCATATGCCGGTAATGGGCTGAAAACGCCTGTTTTGGGACTCTGCAGAGAAAGTCTCTGCAGACTGCTGAATCCACACACGGGTTTAACTCTGGAAGTTGAGTACACACATTGACAACCGTTCTGTTAGATAGCTGCGTTTTGGATTTAGAAGCAGATATTTCCCTGTGCTTACTGCTGTTTCTTCCATATGCCGGTAATGGGCTGAAAACGCCTGTTTTGGGACTCTGCAGAGAAAGTCTCTGCAGACTGCTGAATCCACACACGGGTTTAACTCTGGAAGTTGAGTGCACACATTGACAACCGTTCTGTTAGATAGCTGCGTTTTGGATTTAGAAGCAGATATTTCCCTGTGCTTACTGCTGTTTCTTCCATATGCCGGTAATGGGCTGAAAACGCCTGTTTTGGGACTCTGCAGAGAAAGTCTCTGCAGACTGCTGAATCCACACACGGGTTTAACTCTGGAAGTTGAGTGCACACATTGACAACCGTTCTGTTAGATAGCTGCGTTTTGGATTTAGAAGCAGATATTTCCCTGTGCTTACTGCTGTTTCTTCCATATGCCGGTAATGGGCTGAAAACGCCTGTTTTGGGACTCTGCAGAGAAAGTCTCTGCAGACTGCTGAATCCACACACGGGTTTAACTCTGGAAGTTGAGTGCACACATTGACAACCGTTCTGTTAGATAGCTGCGTTTTGGATTTAGAAGCAGATATTTCCCTGTGCTTACTGCTGTTTCTTCCATATGCCGGTAATGGGCTGAAAACGCCTGTTTTGGGACTCTGCAGAGAAAGTCTCTGCAGACTGCTGAATCCACACACGGGTTTAACTCTGGAAGTTGAGTGCACACATTGACAACCGTTCTGTTAGATAGCTGCGTTTTGGATTTAGAAGCAGATATTTCCCTGTGCTTACTGCTGTTTCTTCCATATGCCGGTAATGGGCTGAAAACGCCTGTCTTGGGACTCTGCAGAGAAAGTGTTTGCAGACTGCTGAATCCACACACGGGTTTAACTCTGGAAGTTGAGTGCACACATTGACAACCGTTCTGTTAGATAGCTGCGTTTTGGATTTAGAAGCAGATATTTCCCTGTGCTTACTGCTGTTTCTTCCATATGCCGGTAATGGGCTGAAAACGCCTGTTTTGGGACTCTGCAGAGAAAGTCTCTGCAGACTGCTGAATCCACACACGGGTTTAACTCTGGAAGTTGAGTGCACACATTGACAACCGTTCTGTTAGATAGCTGCGTTTTGAATTTGGAAGCAGATATTTCCCTGTGCTTACTGCTGTTTCTTCCATATGCCGGTAATGGGCTCTAAACGCCTGTTTTGGGACTCTGCAGTGAAAGTGTTTGCAGACTGCTGAATCCACACACGGGTTTAACTCTGGAAGTTGAGTGCACACATTGACAACCGTTCTGTTAGATAGCTGCGTTTTGGATTTAGAAGCAGATATTTCCCTGTGCTTACTGCTGTTTCTTCCATATGCCGGTAATGGGCTGAAAACGCCTGTCTTGGGACTCTGCAGTGAAAGTGTTTGCAGACTGCTGAATCCACACACGGGTTTAACTCTGGAAGTTGAGTGCACACATTGACAACCGTTCTGTTAGATAGCTGCGTTTTGGATTTAGAAGCAGATATTTCCCTGTGCTTACTGCTGTTTCTTCCATATGCCGGTAATGGGCTGAAAACGCCTGTTTTGGGACTCTGCAGAGAAAGTCTCTGCAGACTGCTGAATCCACACACGGGTTTAACTCTGGAAGTTGAGTGCACACATTGACAACCGTTCTGTTAGATAGCTGCGTTTTGGATTTAGAAGCAGATATTTCCCTGTGCTTACTGCTGTTTCTTCCATATGCCGGTAATGGGCTGAAAACGCCTGTTTTGGGACTCTGCAGAGAAAGTCTCTGCAGACTGCTGAATCCACACACGGGTTTAACTCTGGAAGTTGAGTGCACACATTGACAACCGTTCTGTTAGATAGCTGCGTTTTGGATTTAGAAGCAGATATTTCCCTGTGCTTACTGCTGTTTCTTCCATATGCCGGTAATGGGCTGAAAACGCCTGTCTTGGGACTCTGCAGAGAAAGTGTTTGCAGACTGCTGAATCCACACACGGGTTTAACTCTGGAAGTTGAGTGCACACATTGACAACCGTTCTGTTAGATAGCTGCGTTTTGGATTTAGAAGCAGATATTTCCCTGTGCTTACTGCTGTTTCTTCCATATGCCTGTAATGGGCTGAAAACACCTGTCTTGGGACTCTGCAGAGAAAGTCTCTGCAGACTGCTGAATCCACACACGGGTTTAACTCTGGAAGTTGAGTGCACACATTGACAACCGTTCTGTTAGATAGCTGCGTTTTGGATTTAGAAGCAGATATTTCCCTGTGTTTACTGCTGTTTCTTCCATATGCCGGTAATGGGCTGAAAACGCCTGTTTTGGGACTCTGCAGAGAAAGTCTCTGCAGACTGCTGAATCCACACACGGGTTTAACTCTGGAAGTTGAGTGCACACATTGACAACCGTTCTGTTAGATAGCTGCGTTTTGGATTTAGAAGCAGATATTTCCCTGTGCTTACTGCTGTTTCTTCCATATGCTGGTAATGGGCTGAAAACGCCTGTTTTGGGACTCTGCAGAGAAAGTGTTTGCAGACTGCTGAATCCACACACGGGTTTAACTCTGGAAGTTGAGTGCACACATTGACAACCGTTCTGTTAGAGAGCTGCGTTTTGGATTTAGAAGCAGATATTTCCCTCTGCTCACTGCTGTTTCTTCCATATGCCGGTAATGGGCTGAAAACGCCTGTTTTGGGACTCTGCAGAGAAAGTCTCTGCAGACTGCTGAATCCACACACGGGTTTAACTCTGGAAGTTGAGTGCACACATTGACAACCGTTCTGTTAGATAGCTGCGTTTTGGATTTAGAAGCAGATATTTCCCTGTGCTTACTGCTGTTTCTTCCATATGCCGGTAATGGGCTGAAAACGCCTGTTTTGGGACTCTGCAGAGAAAGTCTCTGCAGACTGCTGAATCCACACACGGGTTTAACTCTGGAAGTTGAGTGCACACATTGACAACCGTTCTGTTAGATAGCTGCGTTTTGGATTTAGAAGCAGATATTTCCCTGTGCTTACTGCTGTTTCTTCCATATGCCGGTAATGGGCTGAAAACGCCTGTTTTGGGACTCTGCAGAGAAAGTCTCTGCAGACTGCTGAATCCACACACGGGTTTAACTCTGGAAGTTGAGTGCACACATTGACAACCGTTCTGTTAGATAGCTGCGTTTTGGATTTAGAAGCAGATATTTCCCTGTGCTTACTGCTGTTTCTTCCATATGCCGGTAATGGGCTGAAAACGCCTGTCTTGGGACTCTGCAGAGAAAGTGTTTGCAGACTGCTGAATCCACACACGGGTTTAACTCTGGAAGTTGAGTGCACACATTGACAACCGTTCTGTTAGATAGCTGCGTTTTGGATTTAGAAGCAGATATTTCCCTGTGCTTACTGCTGTTTCTTCCATATGCCGGTAATGGGCTGAAAACGCCTGTTTTGGGACTCTGCAGAGAAAGTCTCTGCAGACTGCTGAATCCACACACGGGTTTAACTCTGGAAGTTGAGTGCACACATTGACAACCGTTCTGTTAGATAGCTGCGTTTTGAATTTGGAAGCAGATATTTCCCTGTGCTTACTGCTGTTTCTTCCATATGCCGGTAATGGGCTCTAAACGCCTGTTTTGGGACTCTGCAGTGAAAGTGTTTGCAGACTGCTGAATCCACACACGGGTTTAACTCTGGAAGTTGAGTGCACACATTGACAACCGTTCTGTTAGATAGCTGCGTTTTGGATTTAGAAGCAGATATTTCCCTGTGCTTACTGCTGTTTCTTCCATATGCCGGTAATGGGCTGAAAACGCCTGTCTTGGGACTCTGCAGTGAAAGTGTTTGCAGACTGCTGAATCCACACACGGGTTTAACTCTGGAAGTTGAGTGCACACATTGACAACCGTTCTGTTAGATAGCTGCGTTTTGGATTTAGAAGCAGATATTTCCCTGTGCTTACTGCTGTTTCTTCCATATGCCGGTAATGGGCTGAAAACGCCTGTTTTGGGACTCTGCAGAGAAAGTCTCTGCAGACTGCTGAATCCACACACGGGTTTAACTCTGGAAGTTGAGTGCACACATTGACAACCGTTCTGTTAGATAGCTGCGTTTTGGATTTAGAAGCAGATATTTCCCTGTGCTTACTGCTGTTTCTTCCATATGCCGGTAATGGGCTGAAAACGCCTGTTTTGGGACTCTGCAGAGAAAGTCTCTGCAGACTGCTGAATCCACACACGGGTTTAACTCTGGAAGTTGAGTGCACACATTGACAACCGTTCTGTTAGATAGCTGCGTTTTGGATTTAGAAGCAGATATTTCCCTGTGCTTACTGCTGTTTCTTCCATATGCCGGTAATGGGCTGAAAACGCCTGTCTTGGGACTCTGCAGAGAAAGTGTTTGCAGACTGCTGAATCCACACACGGGTTTAACTCTGGAAGTTGAGTGCACACATTGACAACCGTTCTGTTAGATAGCTGCGTTTTGGATTTAGAAGCAGATATTTCCCTGTGCTTACTGCTGTTTCTTCCATATGCCTGTAATGGGCTGAAAACACCTGTCTTGGGACTCTGCAGAGAAAGTCTCTGCAGACTGCTGAATCCACACACGGGTTTAACTCTGGAAGTTGAGTGCACACATTGACAACCGTTCTGTTAGATAGCTGCGTTTTGGATTTAGAAGCAGATATTTCCCTGTGTTTACTGCTGTTTCTTCCATATGCCGGTAATGGGCTGAAAACGCCTGTTTTGGGACTCTGCAGAGAAAGTCTCTGCAGACTGCTGAATCCACACACGGGTTTAACTCTGGAAGTTGAGTGCACACATTGACAACCGTTCTGTTAGATAGCTGCGTTTTGGATTTAGAAGCAGATATTTCCCTGTGCTTACTGCTGTTTCTTCCATATGCTGGTAATGGGCTGAAAACGCCTGTTTTGGGACTCTGCAGAGAAAGTGTTTGCAGACTGCTGAATCCACACACGGGTTTAACTCTGGAAGTTGAGTGCACACATTGACAACCGTTCTGTTAGAGAGCTGCGTTTTGGATTTAGAAGCAGATATTTCCCTCTGCTCACTGCTGTTTCTTCCATATGCCGGTAATGGGCTGAAAACGCCTGTTTTGGGACTCTGCAGAGAAAGTCTCTGCAGACTGCTGAATCCACACACGGGTTTAACTCTGGAAGTTGAGTGCACACATTGACAACCGTTCTGTTAGATAGCTGCGTTTTGGATTTAGAAGCAGATATTTCCCTGTGCTTACTGCTGTTTCTTCCATATGCCGGTAATGGGCTGAAAACGCCTGTTTTGGGACTCTGCAGAGAAAGTCTCTGCAGACTGCTGAATCCACATACGGGTTTAACTCTGGAAGTTGAGTGCACACATTGACAACCGTTCTGTTAGATAGCTGCGTTTTGGATTTAGAAGCAGATATTTCCCTGTGCTTACTGC
The DNA here is from genome assembly GCF_030222135.1 of Aotus nancymaae. Lineage (NCBI taxonomy): Eukaryota > Metazoa > Chordata > Mammalia > Primates > Aotidae > Aotus > Aotus nancymaae. The sequence continues at coordinate 11,877 of NW_026989171.1, forward strand.
TGTTTCTTCCATATGCCGGTAATGGGCTGAAAACGCCTGTCTTGGGACTCTGCAGAGAAAGTCTCTGCAGACTGCTGAATCCACACACGGGTTTAACTCTGGAAGTTGAGTGCACACATTGACAACCGTTCTGTTAGATAGCTGCGTTTTGGATTTAGAAGCAGATATTTCCCTGTGCTTACTGCTGTTTCTTCCATATGCCGGTAATGGGCTGAAAACGCCTGTCTTGGGACTCTGCAGAGAAAGTCTCTGCAGACTGCTGAATCCACACACGGGTTTAACTCTGGAAGTTGAGTGCACACATTGACAACCGTTCTGTTAGATAGCTGCGTTTTGGATTTAGAAGCAGATATTTCCCTGTGCTTACTGCTGTTTCTTCCATATGCCGGTAATGGGCTGAAAACGCCTGTTTTGGGACTCTGCAGAGAAAGTCTCTGCAGACTGCTGAATCCACACACGGGTTTAACTCTGGAAGTTGAGTGCACACATTGACAACCGTTCTGTTAGATAGCTGCGTTTTGGATTTAGAAGCAGATATTTCCCTGTGCTTACTGCTGTTTCTTCCATATGCCGGTAATGGGCTGAAAACGCCTGTCTTGGGACTCTGCAGAGAAAGTCTCTGCAGACTGCTGAAGCCACACACGGGTTTAACTCTGGAAGTTGAGTGCACACATTGACAACCGTTCTGTTAGATAGCTGCGTTTTGGATTTAGAAGCAGATATTTCCCTGTGCTTACTGCTGTTTCTTCCATATGCCGGTAATGGGCTGAAAACGCCTGTTTTGGGACTCTGCAGAGAAAGTCTCTGCAGACTGCTGAATCCACACACGGGTTTAACTCTGGAAGTTGAGTGCACACATTGACAACCGTTCTGTTAGATAGCTGCGTTTTGGATTTAGAAGCAGATATTTCCCTGTGCTTACTGCTGTTTCTTCCATATGCCGGTAATGGGCTGAAAACGCCTGTTTTGGGACTCTGCAGAGAAAGTCTCTGCAGACTGCTGAATCCACACACGGGTTTAACTCTGGAAGTTGAGTGCACACATTGACAACCGTTCTGTTAGATAGCTGCGTTTTGGATTTAGAAGCAGATATTTCCCTGTGCTTACTGCTGTTTCTTCCATATGCCGGTAATGGGCTGAAAACGCCTGTTTTGGGACTCTGCAGAGAAAGTCTCTGCAGACTGCTGAATCCACACACGGGTTTAACTCTGGAAGTTGAGTGCACACATTGACAACCGTTCTGTTAGATAGCTGCGTTTTGGATTTAGAAGCAGATATTTCCCTGTGCTTACTGCTGTTTCTTCCATATGCCGGTAATGGGCTGAAAACGCCTGTTTTGGGACTCTGCAGAGAAAGTCTCTGCAGACTGCTGAATCCACACACGGGTTTAACTCTGGAAGTTGAGTGCACACATTGACAACCGTTCTGTTAGATAGCTGCGTTTTGGATTTAGAAGCAGATATTTCCCTGTGCTTACTGCTGTTTCTTCCATATGCCGGTAATGGGCTGAAAACGCCTGTTTTGGGACTCTGCAGAGAAAGTCTCTGCAGACTGCTGAATCCACACACGGGTTTAACTCTGGAAGTTGAGTGCACACATTGACAACCGTTCTGTTAGATAGCTGCGTTTTGGATTTAGAAGCAGATATTTCCCTGGGCTTACTGCTGTTTCTTCCATATGCCGGTAATGGGCTGAAAACGCCTGTTTTGGGACTCTGCAGAGAAAGTCTCTGCAGACTGCTGAATCCACACACGGGTTTAACTCTGGAAGTTGAGTGCACACATTGACAACCGTTCTGTTAGATAGCTGCGTTTTGGATTTAGAAGCAGATATTTCCCTGTGCTTACTGCTGTTTCTTCCATATGCCGGTAATGGGCTGAAAACGCCTGTTTTGGGACTCTGCAGAGAAAGTCTCTGCAGACTGCTGAATCCACACACGGGTTTAACTCTGGAAGTTGAGTGCACACATTGACAACCGTTCTGTTAGATAGCTGCGTTTTGGATTTAGAAGCAGATATTTCCCTGTGCTTACTGCTGTTTCTTCCATATGCCGGTAATGGGCTGAAAACGCCTGTTTTGGGACTCTGCAGAGAAAGTGTTTGCAGACTGCTGAATCCACACACGGGTTTAACTCTGGAAGTTGAGTGCACACATTGACAACCGTTCTGTTAGAGAGCTGCGTTTTGGATTTAGAAGCAGATATTTCCCTGTGCTCACTGCTGTTTCTTCCATATGCCGGTAATGGGCTGAAAACGCCTGTTTTGGGACTCTGCAGAGAAAGTCTCTGCAGACTGCTGAATCCACACACGGGTTTAACTCTGGAAGTTGAGTGCACACATTGACAACCGTTCTGTTAGATAGCTGCGTTTTGGATTTAGAAGCAGATAATTCCCTGTGCTTACTGCTGTTTCTTCCATATGCCGGTAATGGGCTGAAAACGCCTGTTTTGGGACTCTGCAGAGAAAGTCTCTGCAGACTGCTGAATCCACATACGGGTTTAACTCTGGAAGTTGAGTGCACACATTGACAACCGTTCTGTTAGATAGCTGCGTTTTGGATTTAGAAGCAGATATTTCCCTGTGCTTACTGCTGTTTCTTTCATATGCCGGTAATGGGCTGAAAACGCCTGTCTTGGGACTCTGCAGAGAAAGTCTCTGCAGACTGCTGAATCCACACACGGGTTTAACTCTGGAAGTTGAGTGCACACATTGACAACCGTTCTGTTAGATAGCTGCGTTTTGGATTTAGAAGCAGATATTTCCCTGTGCTTACTGCTGTTTCTTCCATATGCCGGTAATGGGCTGAAAACGCCTGTCTTGGGACTCTGCAGAGAAAGTCTCTGCAGACTGCTGAATCCACACACGGGTTTAACTCTGGAAGTTGAGTGCACACATTGACAACCGTTCTGTTAGATAGCTGCGTTTTGGATTTAGAAGCAGATATTTCCCTGTGCTTACTGCTGTTTCTTCCATATGCCGGTAAAGGGCTGAAAACGCCTGTTTTGGGACTCTGCAGAGAAAGTCTCTGCAGACTGCTGAATCCACACACGGGTTTAACTCTGGAACTTGAGTGCACACATTGACAACCGTTCTGTTAGATAGCTGCGTTTTGGATTTAGAAGCAGATATTTCCCTGTGCTTACTGCTGTTTCTTCCATATGCCGGTAATGGGCTGAAAACCCCTGTTTTGGGACTCTGCAGAGAAAGTCTCTGCAGACTGCTGAATCCACACACGGGTTTAACTCTGGAAGTTGAGTGCACACATTGACAACCGTTCTGTTAGATAGCTGCGTTTTGGATTTAGAAGCAGATATTTCCCTGTGCTTACTGCTGTTTCTTCCATATGCCGGTAATGGGCTGAAAACGCCTGTTTTGGGACTCTGCAGAGAAAGTCTCTGCAGACTGCTGAATCCACACACGGGTTTAACTCTGGAAGTTGAGTACACACATTGACAACCGTTCTGTTAGATAGCTGCGTTTTGGATTTAGAAGCAGATATTTCCCTGTGCTTACTGCTGTTTCTTCCATATGCCGGTAATGGGCTGAAAACGCCTGTTTTGGGACTCTGCAGAGAAAGTCTCTGCAGACTGCTGAATCCACACACGGGTTTAACTCTGGAAGTTGAGTGCACACATTGACAACCGTTCTGTTAGATAGCTGCGTTTTGGATTTAGAAGCAGATATTTCCCTGTGCTTACTGCTGTTTCTTCCATATGCCGGTAATGGGCTGAAAACGCCTGTTTTGGGACTCTGCAGAGAAAGTCTCTGCAGACTGCTGAATCCACACACGGGTTTAACTCTGGAAGTTGAGTGCACACATTGACAACCGTTCTGTTAGATAGCTGCGTTTTGGATTTAGAAGCAGATATTTCCCTGTGCTTACTGCTGTTTCTTCCATATGCCGGTAATGGGCTGAAAACGCCTGTTTTGGGACTCTGCAGAGAACGTCTCTGCAGACTGCTGAATCCACACACGGGTTTAACTCTGGAAGTTGAGTGCACACATTGACAACCGTTCTGTTAGATAGCTGCGTTTTGGATTTAGAAGCAGATATTTCCCTGTGCTTACTGCTGTTTCTTCCATATGCCGGTAATGGGCTGAAAACGCCTGTTTTGGGACTCTGCAGAGAAAGTCTCTGCAGACTGCTGAATCCACACACGGGTTTAACTCTGGAAGTTGAGTGCACACATTGACAACCGTTCTGTTAGATAGCTGCGTTTTGGATTTAGAAGCAGATATTTCCCTGTGCTTACTGCTGTTTCTTCCATATGTCGGTAATGGGCTGAAAACGCCTGTCTTGGGACTCTGCAGAGAAAGTGTTTGCAGACTGCTGAATCCACACACGGGTTTAACTCTGGAAGTTGAGTGCACACATTGACAACCGTTCTGTTAGATAGCTGCGTTTTGGATTTAGAAGCAGATATTTCCCTGTGCTTACTGCTGTTTCTTCCATATGCCGGTAATGGGCTGAAAACGCCTGTTTTGGGACTCTGCAGAGAAAGTCTCTGCAGACTGCTGAATCCACACACGGGTTTAACTCTGGAAGTTGAGTGCAAACATTGACAACCGTTCTGTTAGATAGCTGCGTTTTGGATTTAGAAGCAGATATTTCCCTGTGCTTACTGCTGTTTCTTCCATATGCCGGTAATGGGCTCTAAACGCCTGTTTTGGGACTCTGCAGTGAAAGTGTTTGCAGACTGCTGAATCCACACACGGGTTTAACTCTGGAAGTTGAGTGCACACATTGACAACCGTTCTGTTAGATAGCTGCGTTTTGGATTTAGAAGCAGATATTTCCCTGTGCTTACTGCTGTTTCTTCCATATGCCGGTAATTGGCTGAAAACGCCTGTCTTGGGACTCTGCAGAGAAAGTGTTTGCAGACTGCTGAATCCACACACGGGTTTAACTCTGGAAGTTGAGTGCACACATTGACAACCGTTCTGTTAGATAGCTGCGTTTTGGATTTAGAAGCAGATATTTCCCTGTGCTTACTGCTGTTTCTTCCATATGCCGGTAATGGGCTGAAAACGCCTGTTTTGGGACTCTGCAGAGAAAGTCTCTGCAGACTGCTGAATCCACACACGGGTTTAACTCTGGAAGTTGAGTGCACACATTGACAACCGTTCTGTTAGATAGCTGCGTTTTGGATTTAGAAGCAGATATTTCCCTGTGCTTACTGCTGTTTCTTCCATATGCCGGTAATGGGCTGAAAACGCCTGTTTTGGGACTCTGCAGAGAAAGTCTCTGCAGACTGCTGAATCCACACACGGGTTTAACTCTGGAAGTTGAGTGCACACATTGACAACCGTTCTGTTAGATAGCTGCGTTTTGGATTTAGAAGCAGATATTTCCCTGTGCTTACTGCTGTTTCTTCCATATGCCGGTAATGGGCTGAAAACGCCTGTCTTGGGACTCTGCAGAGAAAGTGTTTGCAGACTGCTGAATCCACACACGGGTTTAACTCTGGAAGTTGAGTGCACACATTGACAACCGTTCTGTTAGATAGCTGCGTTTTGGATTTAGAAGCAGATATTTCCCTGTGCTTACTGCTGTTTCTTCCATATGCCTGTAATGGGCTGAAAACACCTGTCTTGGGACTCTGCAGAGAAAGTCTCTGCAGACTGCTGAATCCACACACGGGTTTAACTCTGGAAGTTGAGTGCACACATTGACAACCGTTCTGTTAGATAGCTGCGTTTTGGATTTAGAAGCAGATATTTCCCTGTGTTTACTGCTGTTTCTTCCATATGCCGGTAATGGGCTGAAAACGCCTGTTTTGGGACTCTGCAGAGAAAGTCTCTGCAGACTGCTGAATCCACACACGGGTTTAACTCTGGAAGTTGAGTGCACACATTGACAACCGTTCTGTTAGATAGCTGCGTTTTGGATTTAGAAGCAGATATTTCCCTGTGCTTACTGCTGTTTCTTCCATATGCCGGTAATGGGCTGAAAACGCCTGTTTTGGGACTCTGCAGGGAAAGTGTTTGAAGACTGCTGAATCCACACACGGGTTTAACTCTGGAAGTTGAGTGCACACATTGACAACCGTTCTGTTAGATAGCTGCGTTTGGATTTAGAAGCAGATATTTCCCTGTGCTTACTGCTCTTTCTTCCATATGCCGGTAATCGGCTGTAAACGCCTGTCTTGGGACTCTGCAGAGAAAGTCTCTGCAGACTGCTGAATCCACACACGGGTTTAACTCTGGAAGTTGAGTGCACACATTGACAACCGTTCTGTTAGATAGCTGCGTTTTGGATTTAGAAGCAGATATTTCCCTGTGCTTACTGCTGTTTCTTCCATATGCCGGTAATGGGCTGAAAACGCCTGTTTTGGGACTCTGCAGAGAAAGTCTCTGCAGACTGCTGAATCCACACACGGGTTTAACTCTGGAAGTTGAGTGCACACATTGACAACCGTTCTGTTAGATAGCTGCGTTTTGGATTTAGAAGCAGATATTTCCCTGTGCTTACTGCTGTTTCTTCCATATGCCGGTAATGGGCTGAAAACGCCTGTTTTGGGACTCTGCAGAGAAAGTCTCTGCAGACTGCTGAATCCACACACGGGTTTAACTCTGGAAGTTGAGTGCACACATTGACAACCGTTCTGTTAGATAGCTGCGTTTTGGATTTAGAAGCAGATATTTCCCTGTGCTTACTGCTGTTTCTTCCATATGCCGGTAATGGGCTGAAAACGCCTGTTTTGGGACTCTGCAGAGAAAGTCTCTGCAGACTGCTGAATCCACACACGGGTTTAACTCTGGAAGTTGAGTGCACACATTGACAACCGTTCTGTTAGATAGCTGCGTTTTGGATTTAGAAGCAGATATTTCCCTGTGCTTACTGCTGTTTCTTCCATATGCCGGTATTGGGCTGAAAACGCCTGTTTTGGGACTCTGCACAGAAAGTGTTTGCAGACTGCTGAATCCACACACGAGTTCATCTCTGGAAGGTGAATGCACGCATTGACAACCATTCAGTTACATAGCTGCCTTTTGGTTTTAGAAGAAGTTATTTCTCTTTACAGCATATACTCTCATTCACTCTGGAATATCCAAACGCAGCTCCTAAAAGAAACGGGTTTCTACGTATAATCAGATATTTCCCTTTACATCTTGTACCCCAGTACACTCTGATATATGCAAACGCAGCTCCTGGAAGAAACGTGTTTGTAACTCGCTGAATCTGAGCATATATTGAAGTCTCTTAGGTGAATGAACACGCAGCAGAGGAGTTTGAAAAAAACATTTCTTCCATGTTATAGATGCACTGTTACTGCTATTGCTTTTAGGCTGGTGTTTTCCTGGAAATGTTGGTTTTGGAATTTCCATACAAATGGTTTGTAAACTGCTGCATAAGTGGAGCAGTTTAATTCGTTAAGTTGAATGCCCTCATTCACAATCATTCTGTTAGCTAGCTCCGTTTTGGTTTTAGAAGCCTGTGTTTCTAGTTACAGCATATACTCCCATTCATTCTGGAATAGCCAAACGCAGCTCCCAGAATAGACGTGTTTCTAAGTCGCTGAATCTAAACATAGATTCAACTCCCTTAGGTGAACGAACACACAGCACAGCAGTTTGAAAGAAACGTTTTATTTGAGTTTTAGACGCAGTCTTATTGCTATTTCTTAGAGGCCGGTATTTTGCTGGGAATGTCTGTTTTAGAATCTGCACAAAAATCTTTTCTAAACTGCTGCATAGAAACAACAGTTTATCTCAATAAGCTGAATGCACACAGTGACAACCATTCTGTTAGATGGCTCCGTGTTTGTTTTAGAACCAGATATTTCACTTTAAACCTTATACTCCAGTACACTCTGGAATATGCAAATGCAGCTCCTGGAAGAAACGTGTTTCTTACTCGCTGAATCTGAACATATACTCAAGACTCTTAGTTGAATGAACACAGAGCAGAGCATTTTGAAGAAAACGTTTCTTCTATGTTATAGATGCAGTCTTACTGCTACTTCTTTTAGGCTGGTGTTTTGCTGCAAATGTTGATTTTAGAATTTGCATATAAAGGGTTTCTAAACTGCTGCCTAAGAAGAGCAGATTAACCCTTTAAGTTGAATGCACACATTCACAACCATTCTGTTAGATAGCTCCGTTTTGGTTTTAGAAACAGATATTTCTCTTTACAGCATTTACTCCCATACACTCTGGAATATCGAAATGCAGCTCCTAGAATAAACGTGTTTCAAACTCGCTGAATCCAAACATAGATTCAACGACCTTTGGTGAACGAACACACTGCAGAGCAGTTTGAAAGAAACGTTCCCTCTGAGTTTTAGACGCAGTCTTACTGCTATTTCTTATAGGCCGGTATTTTGCTGGAAATGTCTATTTGAGAATCTACACAGAAATGTTTTCTAAACTGCTGCATACAAACAGCAGTTTAGCTCAGTAAGTTGAATGCACACATTGACAACCATTCCATTAGATCATCCGTTTTTCTTTTGGAACGAGACATTTGTCTTTACATCTTATACTCCAGTATACTCTGGAATAGGCAAACACAGCTCCTGGAAGAAACGTGTTGCTAATTAGCTGAATCTGAACATATATTCAAGTCTCTTATATGAATGAACACACAGCAGAGCAGTTTGAAAACAGTTTCGTCCATGTTAAAGATGCAGTCTTACTGCTATTTCCTTTAGGCTGGTGTTTTGCTGGAAAGGCCTGTATGAGAATTTGCATATAAAGGGTTTCTAAAGTGCTGCATGAGAAGAGCAGTTTACCTCTTTAAGCCAAAGGCACACATTCACAACCACTCTGCTAGATAGATCCATTTTGGTTTTAGAAACAGATATTTCTCTTTACAGCATATACTCCCATTCATTCCGGAATATCCAAAGACAGCTCCTAGAATAAACGTGTTTCTATCTCGCTGAATCTAAACATAGATTAAACTCCCTTAGGTCAAAGAACACACGGCCGAGCAGGTTGAAAGAAACGTTTCTTCTGAGTTTTAGACGCAGTCTTAATGCTCTTTCTTATATATGCCGGTACCGGGCCGGAAAGGCCTGTTTTCAGACTCTGCACAGAAAGTGTTTGCAGACTGCTGAATCCACACACGGGTTTAACTCTGGAAGTTGAGTGCACACATTGACAACCGTTCTGTTAGATAGCTGCGTTTTGGATTTAGAAGCAGATATTTCCCTGTGCCTACTGCCGTTTCTTCCAAATGCCGGTATTGGGCTGAAAACGCCTGTTTTGGGACTCTGCAGAGAAAGTGTTTGCAGACTGCTGAATCCACACACGGGTTTAACTCTGGAAGTTGAGTGCACACATTGACAACCGTTCTGTTAGATAGCTGCGTTTTGGATTTAGAAGCAGATATTTCCCTGTGCCTACTGCCGTTTCTTCCAAATGCCGGTATTGGGCTGAAAACGCCTGTTTTGGGACTCTGCAGAGAAAGTCTCTGCAGACTGCTGAATCCACACACGGGTTTAACTCTGGAAGTTGAGTGCACACATTGACAACCGTTCTGTTAGATAGCTGCGTTTTGGATTGAGAAGCAGATATTTCCCTGTGCTTACTGCTGTTTCTTCCATATGCCGGTAATGGGCTGAAAACGCCTGTTTTGGGACTCTGCAGAGAAAGTCTCTGCAGACTGCTGAATCCACACACGGGTTTAACTCTGGAAGTTGAGTGCACACATTGACAACCGTTCTGTTAGATAGCTGCGTTTTGGATTTAGAAGCAGATATTTCCCTGTGCTTACTGCTGTTTGTTCCATATGCCGGTATTGGGCTGAAAACGCCTGTTTTGGGACTCTGCAGAGAGTGTTTGCAGACTGCTGAATCCACACACGGGTTTAACTCTGGAAGTTGAGTGCACACATTGACAACCGTTCTGTTAGATAGCTGCGTTTTGGATTTAGAAGCAGATATTTCCCTGTGCTTACTGCTGTTTCTTCCATATGCCGGTATTGGGCTGAAAACGCCTGTTTTGGGACTCTGCACAGAAAGTGTTTGCAGACTGCTGAATCCACACACGAGTTCATCTCTGGAAGGTGAATGCACGCATTGACAACCATTCAGTTACATAGCTGCCTTTTGGTTTTAGAAGAAATTATTTCTCTTTACAGCATATACTCTCATTCACTCTGGAATATCCAAACGCAGCTCCTAAAAGAAACGGGTTTCTACGTATAATCAGATATTTCCCTTTACATCTTGTACCCCAGTACACTCTGATATATGCAAACGCAGCTCCTGGAAGAAACGTGTTTGTAACTCGCTGAATCTGAGCGTATATTGAAGTCTCTTAGGTGAATGAACACGCGACAGAGGAGTTTGAAAAAAACATTTCTTCCATGTTATAGATGCACTGTTACTGCTATTGCTTTTAGGCTGGTGTTTTCCTGGAAATGTTGGTTTTGGAATTTCCATACAAATGGTTTGTAAACTGCTGCATAAGTGGAGCAGTTTAATTCGTTAAGTTGAATGCCCTCATTCACAATCATTCTGTTAGCTAGCTCCGTTTTGGTTTTAGAAGCCTGTGTTTCTAGTTACAGCATATACTCCCATTCATTCTGGAATAGCCAAACGCAGCTCCCAGAATAGACGTGTTTCTAAGTTGCTGAATCTAAACATAGATTCAACTCCCTTAGGTGAACGAACACACAGCACAGCAGTTTGAAAGAAACGTTTTATTTGAGTTTTAGACGCAGTCTTATTGCTATTTCTTAGAGGCCGGTATTTTGCTGGGAATGTCTGTTTTAGAATCTGCACAAAAATCTTTTCTAAACTGCTGCATAGAAACAACAGTTTATCTCAATAAGCTGAATGCACACAATGACAACCATTCTGTTAGATGGCTCCGTGTTTGTTTTAGAACCAGATATTTCACTTTAAACCTTATACTCCAGTACACTCTGGAATATGCAAATGCAGCTCCTGGAAGAAACGTGTTTCTTACTCGCTGAATCTGAACATATACTCAAGACTCTTAGTTGAATGAACACAGAGCAGAGCATTTTGAAGAAAACGTTTCTTCTATGTTATAGATGCAGTCTTACTGCTACTTCTTTTAGGCTGGTGTTTTGCTGCAAATGTTGATTTTAGAATTTGCATATAAAGGGTTTCTAAACTGCTGCCTAAGAAGAGCAGATTAACCCTTTAAGTTGAATGCACACATTCACAACCATTCTGTTAGATAGCTCCGTTTTGGTTTTAGAAACAGATATTTCTCTTTACAGCATTTACTCCCATACACTCTGGAATATCGAAATGCAGCTCCTAGAATAAACGTGTTTCAAACTCGCTGAATCCAAACATAGATTCAACGACCTTTGGTGAACGAACACACTGCAGAGCAGTTTGAAAGAAACGTTCCCTCTGAGTTTTAGACGCAGTCTTACTGCTATTTCTTATAGGCCGGTATTTTGCTGGAAATGTCTATTTGAGAATCTACACAGAAATGTTTTCTAAACTGCTGCATACAAACAGCAGTTTAGCTCAGTAAGTTGAATGCACACATTGACAACCATTCCATTAGATCATCCGTTTTTCTTTTGGAACGAGACATTTGTCTTTACATCTTATACTCCAGTATACTCTGGAATAGGCAAACACAGCTCCTGGAAGAAACGTGTTGCTAATTAGCTGAATCTGAACATATATTCAAGTCTCTTATATGAATGAACACACAGCAGAGCAGTTTGAAAACAGTTTCGTCCATGTTAAAGATGCAGTCTTACTGCTATTTCCTTTAGGCTGGTGTTTTGCTGGAAAGGCCTGTATGAGAATTTGCATATAAAGGGTTTCTAAAGTGCTGCATGAGAAGAGCAGTTTACCTCTTTAAGCCAAAGGCACACATTCACAACCACTCTGCTAGATAGATCCATTTTGGTTTTAGAAACAGATATTTCTCTTTACAGCATATACTCCCATTCATTCCGGAATATCCAAAGACAGCTCCTAGAATAAACGTGTTTCTATCTCGCTGAATCTAAACATAGATTAAACTCCCTTAGGTCAAAGAACACACGGCCGAGCAGGTTGAAAGAAACGTTTCTTCTGAGTTTTAGACGCAGTCTTAATGCTCTTTCTTATATATGCCGGTACCGGGCCGGAAAGGCCTGTTTTCAGACTCTGCACAGAAAGTGTTTGCAGACTGCTGAATCCACACACGGGTTTAACTCTGGAAGTTGAGTGCACACATTGACAACCGTTCTGTTAGATAGCTGCGTTTTGGATTTAGAAGCAGATATTTCCCTGTGATTACTGCCGTTTCTTCCAAATGCCGGTATTGGGCTGAAAACGCCTGTTTTGGGACTCTGCAGAGAAAGTGTTTGCAGACTGCTGAATCCACACACGGGTTTAACTCTGGAAGTTGAGTGCACACATTGACAACCGTTCTGTTAGATAGCTGCGTTTTGGATTTAGAAGCAGATATTTCCCTGTGCCTACTGCCGTTTCTTCCAAATGCCGGTATTGGGCTGAAAACGCCTGTTTTGGGACTCTGCAGAGAAAGTCTCTGCAGACTGCTGAATCCACACACGGGTTTAACTCTGGAAGTTGAGTGCACACATTGACAACCGTTCTGTTAGATAGCTGCGTTTTGGATTTAGAAGCAGATATTTCCCTGTGCTTACTGCTGTTTCTTCCATATGCCGGTAATGGGCTGAAAACGCCTGTTTTGGGACTCTGCAGAGAAAGTCTCTGCAGACTGCTGAATCCACACACGGGTTTAACTCTGGAAGTTGAGTGCACACATTGACAACCGTTCTGTTAGATAGCTGCGTTTTGGATTTAGAAGCAGATATTTCCCTGTGCTTACTGCTGTTTGTTCCATATGCCGGTATTGGGCTGAAAACGCCTGTTTTGGGACTCTGCAGAGAGTGTTTGCAGACTGCTGAATCCACACACGGGTTTAACTCTGGAAGTTGAGTGCACACATTGACAACCGTTCTGTTAGATAGCTGCGTTTTGGATTTAGAAGCAGATATTTCCCTGTGCTTACTGCTGTTTCTTCCATATGCCGGTATTGGGCTGAAAACGCCTGTTTTGGGACTCTGCACAGAAAGTGTTTGCAGACTGCTGAATCCACACACGAGTTCATCTCTGGAAGGTGAATGCACGCATTGACAACCATTCAGTTACATAGCTGCCTTTTGGTTTTAGAAGAAGTTATTTCTCTTTACAGCATATACTCTCATTCACTCTGGAATATCCAAACGCAGCTCCTAAAAGAAACGGGTTTCTACGTATAATCAGATATTTCCCTTTACATCTTGTACCCCAGTACACTCTGATATATGCAAACGCAGCTCCTGGAAGAAACGTGTTTGTAACTCGCTGAATCTGAGCATATATTGAAGTCTCTTAGGTGAATGAACACGCGACAGAGGAGTTTGAAAAAAACATTTCTTCCATGTTATAGATGCACTGTTACTGCTATTGCTTTTAGGCTGGTGTTTTCCTGGAAATGTTGGTTTTGGAATTTCCATACAAATGGTTTGTAAACTGCTGCATAAGTGGAGCAGTTTAATTCGTTAAGTTGAATGCCCTCATTCACAATCATTCTGTTAGCTAGCTCCGTTTTGGTTTTAGAAGCCTGTGTTTCTAGTTACAGCATATACTCCCATTCATTCTGGAATAGCCAAACGCAGCTCCCAGAATAGACGTGTTTCTAAGTCGCTGAATCTAAACATAGATTCAACTCCCTTAGGTGAACGAACACACAGCACAGCAGTTTGAAAGAAACGTTTTATTTGAGTTTTAGACGCAGTCTTATTGCTATTTCTTAGAGGCCGGTATTTTGCTGGGAATGTCTGTTTTAGAATCTGCACAAAAATCTTTTCTAAACTGCTGCATAGAAACAACAGTTTATCTCAATAAGCTGAATGCACACAGTGACAACCATTCTGTTAGATGGCTCCGTGTTTGTTTTAGAACCAGATATTTCACTTTAAACCTTATACTCCAGTACACTCTGGAATATGCAAATGCAGCTCCTGGAAGAAACGTGTTTCTTACTCGCTGAATCTGAACATATACTCAAGACTCTTAGTTGAATGAACACAGAGCAGAGCATTTTGAAGAAAACGTTTCTTCTATGTTATAGATGCAGTCTTACTGCTACTTCTTTTAGGCTGGTGTTTTGCTGCAAATGTTGATTTTAGAATTTGCATATAAAGGGTTTCTAAACTGCTGCCTAAGAAGAGCAGATTAACCCTTTAAGTTGAATGCACACATTCACAACCATTCTGTTAGATAGCTCCGTTTTGGTTTTAGAAACAGATATTTCTCTTTACAGCATTTACTCCCATACACTCTGGAATATCGAAATGCAGCTCCTAGAATAAACGTGTTTCAAACTCGCTGAATCCAAACATAGATTCAACGACCTTTGGTGAACGAACACACTGCAGAGCAGTTTGAAAGAAACGTTCCCTCTGAGTTTTAGACGCAGTCTTACTGCTATTTCTTATAGGCCGGTATTTTGCTGGAAATGTCTATTTGAGAATCTACACAGAAATGTTTTCTAAACTGCTGCATACAAACAGCAGTTTAGCTCAGTAAGTTGAATGCACACATTGACAACCATTCCATTAGATCATCCGTTTTTCTTTTGGAACGAGACATTTGTCTTTACATCTTATACTCCAGTATACTCTGGAATAGGCAAACACAGCTCCTGGAAGAAACGTGTTGCTAATTAGCTGAATCTGAACATATATTCAAGTCTCTTATATGAATGAACACACAGCAGAGCAGTTTGAAAACAGTTTCGTCCATGTTAAAGATGCAGTCTTACTGCTATTTCCTTTAGGCTGGTGTTTTGCTGGAAAGGCCTGTATGAGAATTTGCATATAAAGGGTTTCTAAAGTGCTGCATGAGAAGAGCAGTTTACCTCTTTAAGCCAAAGGCACACATTCACAACCACTCTGTTGGATAGATCCATTTTGGTTTTAGAAACAGATATTTCTCTTTACAGCATATACTCCCATTCATTCCGGAATATCCAAAGACAGCTCCTAGAATAAACGTGTTTCTATCTCGCTGAATCTAAACATAGATTAAACTCCCTTAGGTCAAAGAACACACGGCCGAGCAGGTTGAAAGAAACGTTTCTTCTGAGTTTTAGACGCAGTCTTAATGCTCTTTCTTATATATGCCGGTACCCGGGCCGGAAAGGCCTGTTTTCAGACTCTGCACAGAAAGTGTTTGCAGACTGCTGAATCCACACACGGGTTTAACTCTGGAAGTTGAGTGCACACATTGACAACCGTTCTGTTAGATAGCTGCGTTTTGGATTTAGAAGCAGATATTTCCCTGTGCCTACTGCCGTTTCTTCCAAATGCCGGTATTGGGCTGAAAACGCCTGTTTTGGGACTCTGCAGAGAAAGTGTTTGCAGACTGCTGAATCCACACACGGGTTTAACTCTGGAAGTTGAGTGCACACATTGACAACCGTTCTGTTAGATAGCTGCGTTTTGGATTTAGAAGCAGATATTTCCCTGTGCTTACTGCTGTTTCTTCCATATGCCGGTAATGGGCTGAAAACGCCTGTTTTGGGACTCTGCAGAGAAAGTCTCTGCAGACTGCTGAATCCACACACGGGTTTAACTCTGGAAGTTGAGTGCACACATTGACAACCGTTCTGTTAGATAGCTGCGTTTTGGATTGAGAAGCAGATATTTCCCTGTGCTTACTGCTGTTTCTTCCATATGCCGGTAATGGGCTGAAAACGCCTGTTTTGGGACTCTGCAGAGAAAGTCTCTGCAGACTGCTGAATCCACACACGGGTTTAACTCTGGAAGTTGAGTGCACACATTGACAACCGTTCTGTTAGATAGCTGCGTTTTGGATTTAGAAGCAGATATTTCCCTGTGCTTACTGCTGTTTCTTCCATATGCCGGTAATGGGCTGAAAACGCCTGTTTTGGGACTCTGCAGAGAAAGTCTCTGCAGACTGCTGAATCCACACACGGGTTTAACTCTGGAAGTTGAGTGCACACATTGACAACCGTTCTGTTAGATAGCTGCGTTTTGGATTTAGAAGCAGATATTTCCCTGTGCCTACTGCCGTTTCTTCCAAATGCCGGTATTGGGCTGAAAACGCCTGTTTTCGGACTCTGCAGAGAAAGTGTTTGCAGACTGCTGAATCCACACACCGGTTTAACTCTGGAAGTTGAGTGCACACATTGACAACCGTTCTGTTAGATAGCTGCGTTTTGGATTTAGAAGCAGATATTTCCCTGTGCCTACTGCCGTTTCTTCCAAATGCCGGTATTGGGCTGAAAACGCCTGTTTTGGGACTCTGCAGAGAAAGTCTCTGCAGACTGCTGAATCCACACACGGGTTTAACTCTGGAAGTTGAGTGCACACATTGACAACCGTTCTGTTAGATAGCTGCGTTTTGGATTTAGAAGCAGATATTTCCCTGTGCTTACTGCTGTTTCTTCCATATGCCGGTAATGGGCTGAAAACGCCTGTTTTGGGACTCTGCAGAGAAAGTCTCTGCAGACTGCTGAATCCACACACGGGTTTAACTCTGGAAGTTGAGTGCACACATTGACAACCGTTCTGTTAGATAGCTGCGTTTTGGATTTAGAAGCAGATATTTCCCTGTGCCTACTGCCGTTTCTTCCAAATGCCGGTATTGGGCTGAAAACGCCTGTTTTCGGACTCTGCAGAGAAAGTGTTTGCAGACTGCTGAATCCACACACGGGTTTAACTCTGGAAGTTGAGTGCACACATTGACAACCGTTCTGTTAGATAGCTGCGTTTTGGATTTAGAAGCAGATATTTCCCTGTGCTTACTGCTGTTTCTTCCCTATGCCGGTAATGGGCTGAAAACGCCTGTTTTGGGACTCTGCAGAGAAAGTGTCTGCAGGCTGCTGAATCCACACACGGGTTTAACTCTGGAAGTTGAGTGCACACATTGACAACCGTTCTGTTAGATAGCTGCGTTTTGGATTTAGAAGCAGATATTTCCCTGTGCTTACTGCTGTTTCTTCCATATGCCGGTAATGGGCTGAAAACGCCTGTTTTGGGACTCTGCAGAGAAAGTGTTTGCAGACTGCTGAATCCACACACGGGTTTAACTCTGGAAGTTGAGTGCACACATTGACAACCGTTCTGTTAGATAGCTGCGTTTTGGATTTAGAAGCAGATATTTCCCTGTGCTTACTGATGTTTCTTCCATATGCCGGTATTGGGCTGAAAACGCCTGTTTTGGGACTCTGCACAGAAAGTGTTTGCAGACTGCTGAATCCACACACGAGTTCATCTCTGGAAGGTGAATGCACGCATTGACAACCATTCAGTTACATAGCTGCCTTTTGGTTTTAGAAGAAGTTATTTCTCTTTACAGCATATACTCTCATTCACTCTGGAATATCCAAACGCAGCTCCTAAAAGAAACGGGTTTCTACGTATAATCAGATATTTCCCTTTACATCTTGTACCCCAGTACACTCTGATATATGCAAACGCAGCTCCTGGAAGAAACGTGTTTGTAACTCGCTGAATCTGAGCATATATTGAAGTCTCTTAGGTGAATGAACACGCAGCAGAGGAGTTTGAAAAAAACATTTCTTCCATGTTATAGATGCACTGTTACTGCTATTGCTTTTAGGCTGGTGTTTTCCTGGAAATGTTGGTTTTAGAATTTCCATACAAATGGTTTGTAAACTGCTGCATAAGTGGAGCAGTTTAATTCGTTAAGTTGAATGCCCTCATTCACAATCATTCTGTTAGCTAGCTCCGTTTTGGTTTTAGAAGCCTGTGTTTCTAGTTACAGCATATACTCCCATTCATTCTGGAATAGCCAAACGCAGCTCCCAGAATAGACGTGTTTCTTACTCGCTGAATCTGAACATATACTCAAGACTCTTAGTTGAATGAACACAGAGCAGAGCATTTTGAAGAAAACGTTTCTTCTATGTTATAGATGCAGTCTTACTGCTACTTCTTTTAGGCTGGTGTTTTGCTGCAAATGTTGATTTTAGAATTTGCATATAAAGGGTTTCTAAACTGCTGCCTAAGAAGAGCAGATTAACCCTTTAAGTTGAATGCACACATTCACAACCATTCTGTTAGATAGCTCCGTTTTGGTTTTAGAAACAGATATTTCTCTTTACAGCATTTACTCCCATACACTCTGGAATATCGAAATGCAGCTCCTAGAATAAACGTGTTTCAAACTCGCTGAATCCAAACATAGATTCAACGACCTTTGGTGAACGAACACACTGCAGAGCAGTTTGAAAGAAACGTTCCCTCTGAGTTTTAGACGCAGTCTTACTGCTATTTCTTATAGGCCGGTATTTTGCTGGAAATGTCTATTTGAGAATCTACACAGAAATGTTTTCTAAACTGCTGCATACAAACAGCAGTTTAGCTCAGTAAGTTGAATGCACACATTGACAACCATTCCATTAGATCATCCGTTTTTCTTTTGGAACGAGACATTTGTCTTTACATCTTATACTCCAGTATACTCTGGAACAGGCAAACACAGCTCCTGGAAGAAACGTGTTGCTAATTAGCTGAATCTGAACATACATTCAAGTCTCTTATATGAATGAACACACAGCAGAGCAGTTTGAAAACAGTTTCGTGCATGTTAAAGATGCAGTCTTACTGCTATTTCCTTTAGGCTGGTGTTTTGCTGGAAAGGCCTGTATGAGAATTTGCATATAAAGGGTTTCTAAAGTGCAGCATAAGAAGAGCAGTTTACCTCTTTAAGCCAAAGGCACACATTCACAACCACTCTGCTAGATAGATCCATTTTGGTTTTAGAAACAGATATTTGTCTTTACAGCATATACTCCCATTCATTCCGGAATATCCAAAGACAGCTCCTAGAATAAACGTGTTTCTATCTCGCTGAATCTAAACATAGATTAAACTCCCTTAGGTCAAAGAACACACGGCCGAGCAGGTTGAAAGAAACGTTTCTTCTGAGATTTAGACGCAGTCTTAATGCTCTTTCTTATATATGCCGGTACCGGGCCGGAAAGGCCTGTTTTCAGACTCTGCACAGAAAGTGTTTGCAGACTGCTGAATCCACACACGGGTTTAACTCTGGAAGTTGAGTGCACACATTGACAACCGTTCTGTTAGATAGCTGCGTTTTGGATTTAGAAGCAGATATTTCCCTGTGCTTACTGCTGTTTCTTCCATATGCCGGTAATGGGCTGAAAACGCCTGTCTTGGGACTCTGCAGAGAAAGTCTCTGCAGACTGCTGAATCCACACACGGGTTTAACTCTGGAAGTTGAGTGCACACATTGACAACCGTTCTGTTAGATAGCTGCGTTTTGGATTTAGAAGCAGATATTTCCCTGTGCTTACTGCTGTTTCTTCCATATGCCGGTAATGGGCTGAAAACGCCTGTCTTGGGACTCTGCAGAGAAAGTCTCTGCAGACTGCTGAATCCACACACGGGTTTAACTCTGGAAGTTGAGTGCACACATTGACAACCGTTCTGTTAGATAGCTGCGTTTTGGATTTAGAAGCAGATATTTCCCTGTGCTTACTGCTGTTTCTTCCATATGCCGGTAATGGGCTGAAAACGCCTGTTTTGGGACTCTGCAGAGAAAGTCTCTGCAGACTGCTGAATCCACACACGGGTTTAACTCTGGAAGTTGAGTGCACACATTGACAACCGTTCTGTTAGATAGCTGCGTTTTGGATTTAGAAGCAGATATTTCCCTGTGCTTACTGCTGTTTCTTCCATATGCCGGTAATGGGCTGAAAACGCCTGTTTTGGGACTCTGCAGAGAAAGTCTCTGCAGACTGCTGAATCCACACACGGGTTTAACTCTGGAAGTTGAGTGCACACATTGACAACCGTTCTGTTAGATAGCTGCGTTTTGGATTTAGAAGCAGATATTTCCCTGTGCTTACTGCTGTTTCTTCCATATGCCGGTAATGGGCTGAAAACGCCTGTTTTGGGACTCTGCAGAGAAAGTCTCTGCAGACTGCTGAATCCACACACGGGTTTAACTCTGGAAGTTGAGTGCACACATTGACAACCGTTCTGTTAGATAGCTGCGTTTTGGATTTAGAAGCAGATATTTCCCTGTGCTTACTGCTGTTTCTTCCATATGCCGGTAATGGGCTGAAAACGCCTGTTTTGGGACTCTGCAGAGAAAGTCTCTGCAGACTGCTGAATCCACACACGGGTTTAACTCTGGAAGTTGAGTGCACACATTGACAACCGTTCTGTTAGATAGCTGCGTTTTGGATTTAGAAGCAGATATTTCCCTGTGCCTACTGCCGTTTCTTCCAAATGCCGGTATTGGGCTGAAAACGCCTGTTTTGGGACTCTGCAGAGAAAGACTCTGCAGACTGCTGAATCCACACACGGGTTTAACTCTGGAAGTTGAGTGCACACATTGACAACCGTTCTGTTAGATAGCTGCGTTTTGGATTTAGAAGCAGATATTTCCCTGTGCTTACTGCTGTTTCTTCCATATGCCGGTAATGGGCTGAAAACGCCTGTTTTGGGACTCTGCAGAGAAAGTCTCTGCAGACTGCTGAATCCACACACGGGTTTAACTCTGGAAGTTGAGTGCACACATTGACAACCGTTCTGTTAGATAGCTGCGTTTTGGATTTAGAAGCAGATATTTCCCTGTGCCTACTGCCGTTTCTTCCAAATGCCGGTATTGGGCTGAAAACGCCTGTTTTCGGACTCTGCAGAGAAAGTGTTTGCAGACTGCTGAATCCACACACCGGTTTAACTCTGGAAGTTGAGTGCACACATTGACAACCGTTCTGTTAGATAGCTGCGTTTTGGATTTAGAAGCAGATATTTCCCTGTGCCTACTGCCGTTTCTTCCAAATGCCGGTATTGGGCTGAAAACGCCTGTTTTGGGACTCTGCAGAGAAAGTCTCTGCAGACTGCTGAATCCACACACGGGTTTAACTCTGGAAGTTGAGTGCACACATTGACAACCGTTCTGTTAGATAGCTGCGTTTTGGATTTAGAAGCAGATATTTCCCTGTGCTTACTGCTGTTTCTTCCATATGCCGGTAATGGGCTGAAAACGCCTGTTTTGGGACTCTGCAGAGAAAGTCTCTGCAGACTGCTGAATCCACACACGGGTTTAACTCTGGAAGTTGAGTGCACACATTGACAACCGTTCTGTTAGATAGCTGCGTTTTGGATTTAGAAGCAGATATTTCCCTGTGCCTACTGCCGTTTCTTCCAAATGCCGGTATTGGGCTGAAAACGCCTGTTTTCGGACTCTGCAGAGAAAGTGTTTGCAGACTGCTGAATCCACACACGGGTTTAACTCTGGAAGTTGAGTGCACACATTGACAACCGTTCTGTTAGATAGCTGCGTTTTGGATTTAGAAGCAGATATTTCCCTGTGCTTACTACTGTTTCTTCCCTATGCCGGTAATGGGCTGAAAACGCCTGTTTTGGGACTCTGCAGAGAAAGTGTCTGCAGGCTGCTGAATCCACACACGGGTTTAACTCTGGAAGTTGAGTGCACACATTGACAACCGTTCTGTTAGATAGCTGCGTTTTGGATTTAGAAGCAGATATTTCCCTGTGCTTACTGCTGTTTCTTCCATATGCCGGTAATGGGCTGAAAACGCCTGTTTTGGGACTCTGCAGAGAAAGTGTTTGCAGACTGCTGAATCCACACACGGGTTTAACTCTGGAAGTTGAGTGCACACATTGACAACCGTTCTGTTAGATAGCTGCGTTTTGGATTTAGAAGCAGATATTTCCCTGTGCTTACTGCTGTTTCTTCCATATGCCGGTATTGGGCTGAAAACGCCTGTTTTGGGACTCTGCACAGAAAGTGTTTGCAGACTGCTGAATCCACACACGAGTTCATCTCTGGAAGGTGAATGCACGCATTGACAACCATTCAGTTACATAGCTGCCTTTTGGTTTTAGAAGAAGTTATTTCTCTTTACAGCATATACTCTCATTCACTCTGGAATATCCAAACGCAGCTCCTAAAAGAAACGGGTTTCTACGTATAATCAGATATTTCCCTTTACATCTTGTACCCCAGTACACTCTGATATATGCAAACGCAGCTCCTGGAAGAAACGTGTTTGTAACTCGCTGAATCTAAGCATATATTGAAGTCTCTTAGGTGAATGAACACGCAGCAGAGGAGTTTGAAAAAAACATTTCTTCCATGTTATAGATGCACTGTTACTGCTATTGCTTTTAGGCTGGTGTTTTCCTGGAAATGTTGGTTTTAGAATTTCCATACAAATGGTTTGTAAACTGCTGCATAAGTGGAGCAGTTTAATTCGTTAAGTTGAATGCCCTCATTCACAATCATTCTGTTAGCTAGCTCCGTTTTGGTTTTAGAAGCCTGTGTTTCTAGTTACAGCATATACTCCCATTCATTCTGGAATAGCCAAACGCAGCTCCCAGAATAGACGTGTTTCTTACTCGCTGAATCTGAACATATACTCAAGACTCTTAGTTGAATGAACACAGAGCAGAGCATTTTGAAGAAAACGTTTCTTCTATGTTATAGATGCAGTCTTACTGCTACTTCTTTTAGGCTGGTGTTTTGCTGCAAATGTTGATTTTAGAATTTGCATATAAAGGGTTTCTAAACTGCTGCCTAAGAAGAGCAGATTAACCCTTTAAGTTGAATGCACACATTCACAACCATTCTGTTAGATAGCTCCGTTTTGGTTTTAGAAACAGATATTTCTCTTTACAGCATTTACTCCCATACACTCTGGAATATCGAAATGCAGCTCCTAGAATAAACGTGTTTCAAACTCGCTGAATCCAAACATAGATTCAACGACCTTTGGTGAACGAACACACTGCAGAGCAGTTTGAAAGAAACGTTCCCTCTGAGTTTTAGACGCAGTCTTACTGCTATTTCTTATAGGCCGGTATTTTGCTGGAAATGTCTATTTGAGAATCTACACAGAAATGTTTTCTAAACTGCTGCATACAAACAGCAGTTTAGCTCAGTAAGTTGAATGCACACATTGACAACCATTCCATTAGATCATCCGTTTTTCTTTTGGAACGAGACATTTGTCTTTACATCTTATACTCCAGTATACTCTGGAATAGGCAAACACAGCTCCTGGAAGAAACGTGTTGCTAATTAGCTGAATCTGAACATATATTCAAGTCTCTTATATGAATGAACACACAGCAGAGCAGTTTGAAAACAGTTTCGTCCATGTTAAAGATGCAGTCTTACTGCTATTTCCTTTAGGCTGGTGTTTTGCTGGAAAGGCCTGTATGAGAATTTGCATATAAAGGGTTTCTAAAGTGCTGCATGAGAAGAGCAGTTTACCTCTTTAAGCCAAAGGCACACATTCACAACCACTCTGCTAGATAGATCCATTTTGGTTTTAGAAACAGATATTTCTCTTTACAGCATATACTCCCATTCATTCCGGAATATCCAAAGACAGCTCCTAGAATAAACGTGTTTCTATCTCGCTGAATCTAAACATAGATTAAACTCCCTTAGGTCAAAGAACACACGGCCGAGCAGGTTGAAAGAAACGTTTCTTCTGAGTTTTAGACGCAGTCTTAATGCTCTTTCTTATATATGCCGGTACCGGGCCGGAAAGGCCTGTTTTCAGACTCTGCACAGAAAGTGTTTGCAGACTGCTGAATCCACACACGGGTTTAACTCTGGAAGTTGAGTGCACACATTGACAACCGTTCTGTTAGATAGCTGCGTTTTGGATTTAGAAGCAGATATTTCCCTGTGCCTACTGCCGTTTCTTCCAAATGCCGGTATTGGGCTGAAAACGCCTGTTTTGGGACTCTGCAGAGAAAGTGTTTGCAGACTGCTGAATCCACACACGGGTTTAACTCTGGAAGTTGAGTGCACACATTGACAACCGTTCTGTTAGATAGCTGCGTTTTGGATTTAGAAGCAGATATTTCCCTGTGCCTACTGCCGTTTCTTCCAAATGCCGGTAATGGGCTGAAAACGCCTGTTTTGGGACTCTGCAGAGAAAGTCTCTGCAGACTGCTGAATCCACACACGGGTTTAACTCTGGAAGTTGAGTGCACACATTGACAACCGTTCTGTTAGATAGCTGCGTTTTGGATTTAGAAGCAGATATTTCCCTGTGCTTACTGCTGTTTGTTCCATATGCCGGTATTGGGCTGAAAACGCCTGTTTTGGGACTCTGCAGAGAGTGTTTGCAGACTGCTGAATCCACACACGGGTTTAACTCTGGAAGTTGAGTGCACACATTGACAACCGTTCTGTTAGATAGCTGCGTTTTGGATTTAGAAGCAGATATTTCCCTGTGCTTACTGCTGTTTCTTCCATATGCCGGTATTGGGCTGAAAACGCCTGTTTTGGGACTCTGCACAGAAAGTGTTTGCAGACTGCTGAATCCACACACGAGTTCATCTCTGGAAGGTGAATGCACGCATTGACAACCATTCAGTTACATAGCTGCCTTTTGGTTTTAGAAGAAGTTATTTCTCTTTACAGCATATACTCTCATTCACTCTGGAATATCCAAACGCAGCTCCTAAAAGAAACGGGTTTCTACGTATAATCAGATATTTCCCTTTACATCTTGTACCCCAGTACACTCTGATATATGCAAACGCAGCTCCTGGAAGAAACGTGTTTGTAACTCGCTGAATCTGAGCATATATTGAAGTCTCTTAGGTGAATGAACACGCAGCAGAGGAGTTTGAAAAAAACATTTCTTCCATGTTATAGATGCACTGTTACTGCTATTGCTTTTAGGCTGGTGTTTTCCTGGAAATGTTGGTTTTGGAATTTCCATACAAATGGTTTGTAAACTGCTGCATAAGTGGAGCAGTTTAATTCGTTAAGTTGAATGCCCTCATTCACAATCATTCTGTTAGCTAGCTCCGTTTTGGTTTTAGAAGCCTGTGTTTCTAGTTACAGCATATACTCCCATTCATTCTGGAATAGCCAAACGCAGCTCCCAGAATAGACGTGTTTCTAAGTCGCTGAATCTAAACATAGATTCAACTCCCTTAGGTGAACGAACACACAGCACAGCAGTTTGAAAGAAACGTTTTATTTGAGTTTTAGACGCAGTCTTATTGCTATTTCTTAGAGGCCGGTATTTTGCTGGGAATGTCTGTTTTAGAATCTGCACAAAAATCTTTTCTAAACTGCTGCATAGAAACAACAGTTTATCTCAATAAGCTGAATGCACACAGTGACAACCATTCTGTTAGATGGCTCCGTGTTTGTTTTAGAACCAGATATTTCACTTTAAACCTTATACTCCAGTACACTCTGGAATATGCAAATGCAGCTCCTGGAAGAAACGTGTTTCTTACTCGCTGAATCTGAACATATACTCAAGACTCTTAGTTGAATGAACACAGAGCAGAGCATTTTGAAGAAAACGTTTCTTCTATGTTATAGATGCAGTCTTACTGCTACTTCTTTTAGGCTGGTGTTTTGCTGCAAATGTTGATTTTAGAATTTGCATATAAAGGGTTTCTAAACTGCTGCCTAAGAAGAGCAGATTAACCCTTTAAGTTGAATGCACACATTCACAACCATTCTGTTAGATAGCTCCGTTTTGGTTTTAGAAACAGATATTTCTCTTTACAGCATTTACTCCCATACACTCTGGAATATCGAAATGCAGCTCCTAGAATAAACGTGTTTCAAACTCGCTGAATCCAAACATAGATTCAACGACCTTTGGTGAACGAACACACTGCAGAGCAGTTTGAAAGAAACGTTCCCTCTGAGTTTTAGACGCAGTCTTACTGCTATTTCTTATAGGCCGGTATTTTGCTGGAAATGTCTATTTGAGAATCTACACAGAAATGTTTTCTAAACTGCTGCATACAAACAGCAGTTTAGCTCAGTAAGTTGAATGCACACATTGACAACCATTCCATTAGATCATCCGTTTTTCTTTTGGAACGAGACATTTGTCTTTACATCTTATACTCCAGTATACTCTGGAATAGGCAAACACAGCTCCTGGAAGAAACGTGTTGCTAATTAGCTGAATCTGAACATATATTCAAGTCTCTTATATGAATGAACACACAGCAGAGCAGTTTGAAAACAGTTTCGTCCATGTTAAAGATGCAGTCTTACTGCTATTTCCTTTAGGCTGGTGTTTTGCTGGAAAGGCCTGTATGAGAATTTGCATATAAAGGGTTTCTAAAGTGCTGCATGAGAAGAGCAGTTTACCTCTTTAAGCCAAAGGCACACATTCACAACCACTCTGCTAGATAGATCCATTTTGGTTTTAGAAACAGATATTTCTCTTTACAGCATATACTCCCATTCATTCCGGAATATCCAAAGACAGCTCCTAGAATAAACGTGTTTCTATCTCGCTGAATCTAAACATAGATTAAACTCCCTTAGGTCAAAGAACACACGGCCGAGCAGGTTGAAAGAAACGTTTCTTCTGAGATTTAGACGCAGTCTTAATGCTCTTTCTTATATATGCCGGTACCGGGCCGGAAAGGCCTGTTTTCAGACTCTGCACAGAAAGTGTTTGCAGACTGCTGAATCCACACACGGGTTTAACTCTGGAAGTTGAGTGCACACATTGACAACCGTTCTGTTAGATAGCTGCGTTTTGGATTTAGAAGCAGATATTTCCCTGTGCTTACTGCTGTTTCTTCCATATGCCGGTAATGGGCTGAAAACGCCTGTTTTGGGACTCTGCAGAGAAAGTCTCTGCAGACTGCTGAATCCACACACGGGTTTAACTCTGGAAGTTGAGTGCACACATTGACAACCGTTCTGTTAGATAGCTGCGTTTTGGATTTAGAAGCAGATATTTCCCTGTGCTTACTGCTGTTTCTTCCATATGCCGGTAATGGGCTGAAAACGCCTGTTTTGGGACTCTGCAGAGAAAGTCTCTGCAGACTGCTGAATCCACACACGGGTTTAACTCTGGAAGTTGAGTGCACACATTGACAACCGTTCTGTTAGATAGCTGCGTTTTGGATTGAGAAGCAGATATTTCCCTGTGCTTACTGCTGTTTCTTCCATATGCCGGTAATGGGCTGAAAACGCCTGTTTTGGGACTCTGCAGAGAAAGTCTCTGCAGACTGCTGAATCCACACACGGGTTTAACTCTGGAAGTTGAGTGCACACATTGACAACCGTTCTGTTAGATAGCTGCGTTTTGGATTTAGAAGCAGATATTTCCCTGTGCTTACTGCTGTTTCTTCCATATGCCGGTATTGGGCTGAAAACGCCTGTTTTGGGACTCTGCACAGAAAGTGTTTGCAGACTGCTGAATCCACACACGAGTTCATCTCTGGAAGGTGAATGCACGCATTGACAACCATTCAGTTACATAGCTGCCTTTTGGTTTTAGAAGAAGTTATTTCTCTTTACAGCATATACTCTCATTCACTCTGGAATATCCAAACGCAGCTCCTAAAAGAAACGGGTTTCTACGTATAATCAGATATTTCCCTTTACATCTTGTACCCCAGTACACTCTGATATATGCAAACGCAGCTCCTGGAAGAAACGTGTTTGTAACTCGCTGAATCTGAGCATATATTGAAGTCTCTTAGGTGAATGAACACGCAGCAGAGGAGTTTGAAAAAAACATTTCTTCCATGTTATAGATGCACTGTTACTGCTATTGCTTTTAGGCTGGTGTTTTCCTGGAAATGTTGGTTTTGGAATTTCCATACAAATGGTTTGTAAACTGCTGCATAAGTGGAGCAGTTTAATTCGTTAAGTTGAATGCCCTCATTCACAATCATTCTGTTAGCTAGCTCCGTTTTGGTTTTAGAAGCCTGTGTTTCTAGTTACAGCATATACTCCCATTCATTCTGGAATAGCCAAACGCAGCTCCCAGAATAGACGTGTTTCTAAGTCGCTGAATCTAAACATAGATTCAACTCCCTTAGGTGAACGAACACACAGCACAGCAGTTTGAAAGAAACGTTTTATTTGAGTTTTAGACGCAGTCTTATTGCTATTTCTTAGAGGCCGGTATTTTGCTGGGAATGTCTGTTTTAGAATCTGCACAAAAATCTTTTCTAAACTGCTGCATAGAAACAACAGTTTATCTCAATAAGCTGAATGCACACAGTGACAACCATTCTGTTAGATGGCTCCGTGTTTGTTTTAGAACCAGATATTTCACTTTAAACCTTATACTCCAGTACACTCTGGAATATGCAAATGCAGCTCCTGGAAGAAACGTGTTTCTTACTCGCTGAATCTGAACATATACTCAAGACTCTTAGTTGAATGAACACAGAGCAGAGCATTTTGAAGAAAACGTTTCTTCTATGTTATAGATGCAGTCTTACTGCTACTTCTTTTAGGCTGGTGTTTTGCTGCAAATGTTGATTTTAGAATTTGCATATAAAGGGTTTCTAAACTGCTGCCTAAGAAGAGCAGATTAACCCTTTAAGTTGAATGCACACATTCACAACCATTCTGTTAGATAGCTCCGTTTTGGTTTTAGAAACAGATATTTCTCTTTACAGCATTTACTCCCATACACTCTGGAATATCGAAATGCAGCTCCTAGAATAAACGTGTTTCAAACTCGCTGAATCCAAACATAGATTCAACGACCTTTGGTGAACGAACACACTGCAGAGCAGTTTGAAAGAAACGTTCCCTCTGAGTTTTAGACGCAGTCTTACTGCTATTTCTTATAGGCCGGTATTTTGCTGGAAATGTCTATTTGAGAATCTACACAGAAATGTTTTCTAAACTGCTGCATACAAACAGCAGTTTAGCTCAGTAAGTTGAATGCACACATTGACAACCATTCCATTAGATCATCCGTTTTTCTTTTGGAACGAGACATTTGTCTTTACATCTTATACTCCAGTATACTCTGGAATAGGCAAACACAGCTCCTGGAAGAAACGTGTTGCTAATTAGCTGAATCTGAACATATATTCAAGTCTCTTATATGAATGAACACACAGCAGAGCAGTTTGAAAACAGTTTCGTCCATGTTAAAGATGCAGTCTTACTGCTATTTCCTTTAGGCTGGTGTTT
This sequence comes from Aotus nancymaae, assembly GCF_030222135.1. Taxonomy (NCBI): domain Eukaryota; kingdom Metazoa; phylum Chordata; class Mammalia; order Primates; family Aotidae; genus Aotus; species Aotus nancymaae. The sequence continues at coordinate 40,825 of NW_026989171.1, forward strand.
TGCTGGAAAGGCCTGTATGAGAATTTGCATATAAAGGGTTTCTAAAGTGCTGCATGAGAAGAGCAGTTTACCTCTTTAAGCCAAAGGCACACATTCACAACCACTCTGCTAGATAGATCCATTTTGGTTTTAGAAACAGATATTTCTCTTTACAGCATATACTCCCATTCATTCCGGAATATCCAAAGACAGCTCCTAGAATAAACGTGTTTCTATCTCGCTGAATCTAAACATAGATTAAACTCCCTTAGGTCAAAGAACACACGGCCGAGCAGGTTGAAAGAAACGTTTCTTCTGAGTTTTAGACGCAGTCTTAATGCTCTTTCTTATATATGCCGGTACCGGGCTGGAAAGGCCTGTTTTCAGACTCTGCACAGAAAGTGTTTGCAGACTGCTGAATCCACACACGGGTTTAACTCTGGAAGTTGAGTGCACACATTGACAACCGTTCTGTTAGATAGCTGCGTTTTGGATTTAGAAGCAGATATTTCCCTGTGCTTACTGCTGTTTCTTCCATATGCCGGTAATGGGCTGAAAACGCCTGTCTTGGGACTCTGCAGAGAAAGTCTCTGCAGACTGCTGAATCCACACACGGGTTTAACTCTGGAAGTTGAGTGCACACATTGACAACCGTTCTGTTAGATCGCTGCGTTTTGGATTTAGAAGCAGATATTTCCCTGTGCTTACTGCTGTTTCTTCCATATGCCGGTAATGGGCTGAAAACGCCTGTTTTGGGACTCTGCAGAGAAAGTCTCTGCAGACTGCTGAATCCACACACGGGTTTAACTCTGGAAGTTGAGTGCACACATTGACAACCGTTCTGTTAGATCGCTGCGTTTTGGATTTAGAAGCAGATATTTCCCTGTGCTTACTGCTGTTTCTTCCATATGCCGGTAATGGGCTGAAAACGCCTGTTTTGGGACTCTGCAGAGAAAGTCTCTGCAGACTGCTGAATCCACACACGGGTTTAACTCTGGAAGTTGAGTGCACACATTGACAACCGTTCTGTTAGATCGCTGCGTTTTGGATTTAGAAGCAGATATTTCCCTGTGCTTACTGCTGTTTCTTCCATATGCCGGTAATGGGCTGAAAACGCCTGTTTTGGGACTCTGCAGAGAAAGTCTCTGCAGACTGCTGAATCCACACACGGGTTTAACTCTGGAAGTTGAGTGCACACATTGACAACCGTTCTGTTAGATAGCTGCGTTTTGGATTTAGAAGCAGATATTTCCCTGTGCTTACTGCTGTTTCTTCCATATGCCGGTAATGGGCTGAAAACGCCTGTTTTGGGACTCTGCAGAGAAAGTGTTTGCAGACTGCTGAATCCACACACGGGTTTAACTCTGGAAGTTGAGTGCACACATTGACAACCGTTCTCTTAGATAGCTGCGTTTTGGATTTAGAAGCAGATATTTCCCTGTGCTTACTGCTGTTTCTTCCATATGCCGGTAATGGGCTGAAAACGCCTGTTTTGGGACTCTGCAGAGAAAGTGTCTGCAGACTGCTGAATCCACACACGGGTTTAACTCTGGAAGTTGAGTGCACACATTGACAACCGTTCTGTTAGATAGCTGCGTTTTGGATTTAGAAGCAGATATTTCCCTGTGCTTACTGCTGTTTCTTCCATATGCCGGTAATGGGCTGAAAACGCCTGTTTTGGGACTCTGCAGAGAAAGTCTCTGCAGACTGCTGAATCCACACACGGGTTTAACCCTGGAAGTTGAGTGCACACATTGACAACCGTTCTGTTAGATAGCTGCGTTTTGGATTTAGAAGCAGATATTTCCCTGTGCTTACTGCTGTTTCTTCCATATGCCGGTAATGGGCTGAAAACACCTGTTTTGGGACTCTGCAGAGAAAGTGTTTGCAGACTGCTGAATCCACACACGGGTTTAACTCTGGAAGTTGAGTGCACACATTGACAACCGTTCTGTTAGATAGCTGCGTTTTGGATTTAGAAGCAGATATTTCCCTGTGCTTACTGCTGTTTCTTCCATATGCCGGTAATGGGCTGAAAACGCCTGTTTTGGGACTCTGCAGAGAAAGTCTCTGCAGACTGCTGAATCCACACACGGGTTTATCTCTGCAAGTTGAGTGCACACATTGACAACCGTTCTGTTAGATAGCTGCGTTTTGGATTTAGAAGCAGATATTTCCTTGTGCTTACTGCTGTTTCTTCCTTATGCCGGTAATGGGCTGAAAACGCCTGTTTTGGGACTCTGCAGAGAAAGTCTCTGCAGACTGCTGAATCCACACACGGGTTTAACTCTGGAAGTTGAGTGCACACATTGACAACCGTTCTGTTAGATAGCTGCGTTTTGGATTTAGAAGCAGATATTTCCCTGTGCTTACTGCTGTTTCTTCCATATGCCGGTAATGGGCTGAAAACGCCTGTCTTGGGACTCTGCAGAGAAAGTCTCTGCAGACTGCTGAATCCACACACGGGTTTAACTCTGGAAGTTGAGTGCACACATTGACAACCGTTCTGTTAGATCGCTGCGTTTTGGATTTAGAAGCAGATATTTCCCTGTGCTTACTGCTGTTTCTTCCATATGCCGGTAATGGGCTGAAAACGCCTGTTTTGGGACTCTGCAGAGAAAGTCTCTGCAGACTGCTGAATCCACACACGGGTTTAACTCTGGAAGTTGAGTGCACACATTGACAACCGTTCTGTTAGATAGCTGCGTTTTGGATTTAGAAGCAGATATTTCCCTGTGCTTACTGCTGTTTCTTCCATATGCCGGTAATGGGCTGAAAACGCCTGTTTTGGGACTCTGCAGAGAAAGTGTTTGCAGACTGCTGAATCCACACACGGGTTTAACTCTGGAAGTTGAGTGCACACATTGACAACCGTTCTGTTAGATAGCTGCGTTTTGGATTTAGAAGCAGATATTTCCCTGTGCTTACTGCTGTTTCTTCCATATGCCGGTAATGGGCTGAAAACGCCTGTTTTGGGACTCTGCAGAGAAAGTGTCTGCAGACTGCTGAATCCACACACGGGTTTAACTCTGGAAGTTGAGTGCACACATTGACAACCGTTCTGTTAGATAGCTGCGTTTTGGATTTAGAAGCAGATATTTCCCTGTGCTTACTGCTGTTTCTTCCATATGCCGGTAATGGGCTGAAAACGCCTGTTTTGGGACTCTGCAGAGAAAGTCTCTGCAGACTGCTGAATCCACACACGGGTTTAACCCTGGAAGTTGAGTGCACACATTGACAACCGTTCTGTTAGATAGCTGCGTTTTGGATTTAGAAGCAGATATTTCCCTGTGCTTACTGCTGTTTCTTCCATATGCCGGTAATGGGCTGAAAACACCTGTTTTGGGACTCTGCAGAGAAAGTCTCTGCAGACTGCTGAATCCACACACGGGTTTAACTCTGGAAGTTGAGTGCACACATTGACAACCGTTCTGTTAGATAGCTGCGTTTTGGATTTAGAAGCAGATATTTCCCTGTGCTTACTGCTGTTTCTTCCATATGCCGGTAATGGGCTGAAAACGCCTGTTTTGGGACTCTGCAGAGAAAGTCTCTGCAGACTGCTGAATCCACACACGGGTTTAACTCTGGAAGTTGAGTGCACACATTGACAACCGTTCTGTTAGATAGCTGCGTTTTGGATTTAGAAGCAGATATTTCCCGGTGCTTACTGCTGTTTCTTCCATATGCCGGTAATGGGCTGAAAACGCCTGTTTTGGGACTCTGCAGAGAAAGTCTCTGCAGACTGCTGAATCCACACACGGGTTTATCTCTGCAAGTTGAGTGCACACATTGACAACCGTTCTGTTAGATAGCTGCGTTTTGGATTTAGAAGCAGATATTTCCTTGTGCTTACTGCTGTTTCTTCCATATGCCGGTAATGGGCTGAAAACGCCTGTTTTGGGACTCTGCAGAGAAAGTCTCTGCAGACTGCTGAATCCACACACGGGTTTAACTCTGGAAGTTGAGTGCACACATTGACAACCGTTCTGTTAGATAGCTGCGTTTTGGATTTAGAAGCAGATATTTCCCTGTGCTTACTGCTGTTTCTTCCATATGCCGGTAATGGGCTGAAAACGCCTGTCTTGGGACTCTGCAGAGAAAGTCTCTGCAGACTGCTGAATCCACACACGGGTTTAACTCTGGAAGTTGAGTGCACACATTGACAACCGTTCTGTTAGATAGCTGCGTTTTGGATTTAGAAGCAGATATTTCCCTGTGCTTACTGCTGTTTCTTCCATATGCCGGTAATGGGCTGAAAACGCCTGTTTTGGGACTCTGCAGAGAAAGTCTCTGCAGACTGCTGAATCCACACACGGGTTTAACTCTGGAAGTTGAGTGCACACATTGACAACCGTTCTGTTAGATAGCTGCGTTTTGGATTTAGAAGCAGATATTTCCCTGTGCTTACTGCTGTTTCTTCCATATGCCGGTAATGGGCTGAAAACGCCTGTTTTGGGACTCTGCAGAGAAAGTCTCTGCAGACTGCTGAATCCACACACGGGTTTATCTCTGCAAGTTGAGTGCACACATTGACAACCGTTCTGTTAGATAGCTGCGTTTTGGATTTAGAAGCAGATATTTCCTTGTGCTTACTGCTGTTTCTTCCATATGCCGGTAATGGGCTGAAAACGCCTGTTTTGGGACTCTGCAGAGAAAGTCTCTGCAGACTGCTGAATCCACACACGGGTTTAACTCTGGAAGTTGAGTGCACACATTGACAACCGTTCTGTTAGATAGCTGCGTTTTGGATTTAGAAGCAGATATTTCCCTGTGCTTACTGCTGTTTCTTCCATATGCCGGTAATGGGCTGAAAACGCCTGTCTTGGGACTCTGCAGAGAAAGTCTCTGCAGACTGCTGAATCCACACACGGGTTTAACTCTGGAAGTTGAGTGCACACATTGACAACCGTTCTGTTAGATAGCTGCCTTTTGGATTTAGAAGCAGATATTTCCCTGTGCTTACTGCTGTTTCTTCCATATGCCGGTAATGGGCTGAAAACGCCTGTTTTGGGACTCTGCAGAGAAAGTCTCTGCAGACTGCTGAATCCACACACGGGTTTAACTCTGGAAGTTGAGTGCACACATTGACAACCGTTCTGTTAGATAGCTGCGTTTTGGATTTAGAAGCAGATATTTCCCTGTGCTTACTGCTGTTTCTTCCATATGCCGGTAATGGGCTGAAAACGCCTGTTTTGGGACTCTGCAGAGAAAGTCTCTGCAGACTGCTGAATCCACACACGGGTTTAACTCTGGAAGTTGAGTGCACACATTGACAACCGTTCTGTTAGATAGCTGCGTTTTGGATTTAGAAGCAGATATTTCCCGGTGCTTACTGCTGTTTCTTCCATATGCCGGTAATGGGCTGAAAACGCCTGTTTTGGGACTCTGCAGAGAAAGTCTCTGCAGACTGCTGAATCCACACACTGGTTTATCTCTGCAAGTTGAGTGCACACATTGACAACCGTTCTGTTAGATAGGTGCGTTTTGGATTTAGAAGCAGATATTTCCTTGTGCTTACTGCTGTTTCTTCCATATGCCGGTAATGGGCTGAAAACGCCTGTTTTGGGACTCTGCAGAGAAAGTCTCTGCAGACTGCTGAATCCACACACGGGTTTAACTCTGGAAGTTGAGTGCACACATTGACAACCGTTCTGTTAGATAGCTGCGTTTTGGATTTAGAAGCAGATATTTCCCTGTGCTTACTGCTGTTTCTTCCATATGCCGGTAATGGGCTGAAAACGCCTGTCTTGGGACTCTGCAGAGAAAGTCTCTGCAGACTGCTGAATCCACACACGGGTTTAACTCTGGAAGTTGAGTGCACACATTGACAACCGTTCTGTTAGATAGCTGCGTTTTGGATTTAGAAGCAGATATTTCCCTGTGCTTACTGCTGTTTCTTCCATATGCCGGTAATGGGCTGAAAACGCCTGTTTTGGGACTCTGCAGAGAAAGTCTCTGCAGACTGCTGAATCCACACACGGGTTTAACTCTGGAAGTTGAGTGCACACATTGACAACCGTTCTGTTAGATAGCTGCGTTTTGGATTTAGAAGCAGATATTTCCCTGTGCTTACTGCTGTTTCTTCCATATGCCGGTAATGGGCTGAAAACGCCTGTTTTGGGACTCTGCAGAGAAAGTCTCTGCAGACTGCTGAATCCACACACGGGTTTATCTCTGCAAGTTGAGTGCACACATTGACAACCGTTCTGTTAGATAGCTGCGTTTTGGATTTAGAAGCAGATATTTCCTTGTGCTTACTGCTGTTTCTTCCATATGGCGGTAATGGGCTGAAAACGCCTGTTTTGGGACTCTGCAGAGAAAGTCTCTGCAGACTGCTGAATCCACACACGGGTTTAACTCTGGATGTTGAGTGCACACATTGACAACCGTTCTGTTAGATAGCTGCGTTTTGGATTTAGAAGCAGTTATTTCCCTGTGCTTACTGCTGTTTCTTCCATATGCCGGTAATGGGCTGAAAACGCCTGTCTTGGGACTCTGCAGAGAAAGTCTCTGCAGACTGCTGAATCCACACACGGGTTTAACTCTGGAAGTTGAGTGCACACATTGACAACCGTTCTGTTAGATCGCTGCGTTTTGGATTTAGAAGCAGATATTTCCCTGTGCTTACTGCTGTTTCTTCCATATGCCGGTAATGGGCTGAAAACGCCTGTTTTGGGACTCTGCAGAGAAAGTCTCTGCAGACTGCTGAATCCACACACGGGTTTAACTCTGGAAGTTGAGTGCACACATTGACAACCGTTCTGTTAGATAGCTGCGTTTTGGATTTAGAAGCAGATATTTCCCTGTGCTTACTGCTGTTTCTTCCATATGCCGGTAATGGGCTGAAAACGCCTGTTTTGGGACTCTGCAGAGAAAGTCTCTGCAGACTGCTGAATCCACACACGGGTTTAACTCTGGAAGTTGAGTGCACACATTGACAACCGTTCTGTTAGATAGCTGCGTTTTGGATTTAGAAGCAGATATTTCCCTGTGCTTACTGCTGTTTCTTCCATATGCCGGTAATGGGCTGAAAACGCCTGTTTTGGGACTCTGCAGAGAAAGTCTCTGCAGACTGCTGAATCCACACACGGGTTTAACTCTGGAAGTTGAGTGCACACATTGACAACCGTTCTGTTAGATAGCTGCGTTTTGGATTTAGAAGCAGATATTTCCCTGTGCTTACTGCTGTTTCTTCCATATGCCGGTAATGGGCTGAAAACGCCTGTTTTGGGACTCTGCAGAGAAAGTGTTTGCAGACTGCTGAATCCACACACGGGTTTAACTCTGGAAGTTGAGTGCACACATTGACAACCGTTCTGTTAGATAGCTGCGTTTTGGATTTAGAAGCAGATATTTCCCTGTGCTTACTGCTGTTTCTTCCATATGCCGGTAATGGGCTGAAAACGCCTGTTTTGGGACTCTGCAGAGAAAGTCTCTGCAGACTGCTGAATCCACACACGGGTTTAACTCTGGAAGTTGAGTGCACACATTGACAACCGTTCTGTTAGATAGCTGCGTTTTGGATTTAGAAGCAGATATTTCCCTGTGCTTACTGCTGTTTCTTCCATATGCCGGTAATGGGCTGAAAACGCCTGTTTTGGGACTCTGCAGAGAAAGTCTCTGCAGACTGCTGAATCCACACACGGGTTTAACTCTGGAAGTTGAGTGCACACATTGACAACCGTTCTGTTAGATAGCTGCGTTTTGGATTTAGAAGCAGATATTTCCCTGTGCTTACTGCTGTTTCTTCCATATGCCGGTAATGGGCTGAAAACGCCTGTTTTGGGACTCTGCAGAGAAAGTCTCTGCAGACTGCTGAATCCACACACGGGTTTAACTCTGGAAGTTGAGTGCACACATTGACAACCGTTCTGTTAGATAGCTGCGTTTTGGATTTAGAAGCAGATATTTCCCGGTGCTTACTGCTGTTTCTTCCATATGCCGGTAATGGGCTGAAAACGCCTGTTTTGGGACTCTGCAGAGAAAGTCTCTGCAGACTGCTGAATCCACACACGGGTTTATCTCTGCAAGTTGAGTGCACACATTGACAACCGTTCTGTTAGATAGCTGCGTTTTGGATTTAGAAGCAGATATTTCCCTGTGCTTACTGCTGTTTCTTCCATATGCCGGTAATGGGCTGAAAACGCCTGTTTTGGGACTCTGCAGAGAAAGTCTCTGCAGACTGCTGAATCCACACACGGGTTTAACTCTGGAAGTTGAGTGCACACATTGACAACCGTTCTGTTAGATAGCTGCGTTTTGGATTTAGAAGCAGATATTTCCCTGTGCTTACTGCTGTTTCTTCCATATGCCGGTAATGGGCTGAAAACGCCTGTCTTGGGACTCTGCAGAGAAAGTCTCTGCAGACTGCTGAATCCACACACGGGTTTAACTCTGGAAGTTGAGTGCACACATTGACAACCGTTCTGTTAGATAGCTGCGTTTTGGATTTAGAAGCAGATATTTCCCTGTGCTTACTGCTGTTTCTTCCATATGCCGGTAATGGGCTGAAAACGCCTGTTTTGGGACTCTGCAGAGAAAGTCTCTGCAGACTGCTGAATCCACACACGGGTTTAACTCTGGAAGTTGAGTGCACACATTGACAACCGTTCTGTTAGATAGCTGCGTTTTGGATTTAGAAGCAGATATTTCCCTGTGCTTACTGCTGTTTCTTCCATATGCCGGTAATGGGCTGAAAACGCCTGTTTTGGGACTCTGCAGAGAAAGTCTCTGCAGACTGCTGAATCCACACACGGGTTTATCTCTGCAAGTTGAGTGCACACATTGACAACCGTTCTGTTAGATAGCTGCGTTTTGGATTTAGAAGCAGATATTTCCTTGTGCTTACTGCTGTTTCTTCCATATGCCGGTAATGGGCTGAAAACGCCTGTTTTGGGACTCTGCAGAGAAAGTCTCTGCAGACTGCTGAATCCACACACGGGTTTAACTCTGGAAGTTGAGTGCACACATTGACAACCGTTCTGTTAGATAGCTGCGTTTTGGATTTAGAAGCAGATATTTCCCTGTGCTTACTGCTGTTTCTTCCATATGCCGGTAATGGGCTGAAAACGCCTGTCTTGGGACTCTGCAGAGAAAGTCTCTGCAGACTGCTGAATCCACACACGGGTTTAACTCTGGAAGTTGAGTGCACACATTGACAACCGTTCTGTTAGATAGCTGCCTTTTGGATTTAGAAGCAGATATTTCCCTGTGCTTACTGCTGTTTCTTCCATATGCCGGTAATGGGCTGAAAACGCCTGTTTTGGGACTCTGCAGAGAAAGTCTCTGCAGACTGCTGAATCCACACACGGGTTTAACTCTGGAAGTTGAGTGCACACATTGACAACCGTTCTGTTAGATAGCTGCGTTTTGGATTTAGAAGCAGATATTTCCCTGTGCTTACTGCTGTTTCTTCCATATGCCGGTAATGGGCTGAAAACGCCTGTTTTGGGACTCTGCAGAGAAAGTCTCTGCAGACTGCTGAATCCACACACGGGTTTAACTCTGGAAGTTGAGTGCACACATTGACAACCGTTCTGTTAGATAGCTGCGTTTTGGATTTAGAAGCAGATATTTCCCGGTGCTTACTGCTGTTTCTTCCATATGCCGGTAATGGGCTGAAAACGCCTGTTTTGGGACTCTGCAGAGAAAGTCTCTGCAGACTGCTGAATCCACACACTGGTTTATCTCTGCAAGTTGAGTGCACACATTGACAACCGTTCTGTTAGATAGGTGCGTTTTGGATTTAGAAGCAGATATTTCCTTGTGCTTACTGCTGTTTCTTCCATATGCCGGTAATGGGCTGAAAACGCCTGTTTTGGGACTCTGCAGAGAAAGTCTCTGCAGACTGCTGAATCCACACACGGGTTTAACTCTGGAAGTTGAGTGCACACATTGACAACCGTTCTGTTAGATAGCTGCGTTTTGGATTTAGAAGCAGATATTTCCCTGTGCTTACTGCTGTTTCTTCCATATGCCGGTAATGGGCTGAAAACGCCTGTCTTGGGACTCTGCAGAGAAAGTCTCTGCAGACTGCTGAATCCACACACGGGTTTAACTCTGGAAGTTGAGTGCACACATTGACAACCGTTCTGTTAGATAGCTGCGTTTTGGATTTAGAAGCAGATATTTCCCTGTGCTTACTGCTGTTTCTTCCATATGCCGGTAATGGGCTGAAAACGCCTGTTTTGGGACTCTGCAGAGAAAGTCTCTGCAGACTGCTGAATCCACACACGGGTTTAACTCTGGAAGTTGAGTGCACACATTGACAACCGTTCTGTTAGATAGCTGCGTTTTGGATTTAGAAGCAGATATTTCCCTGTGCTTACTGCTGTTTCTTCCATATGCCGGTAATGGGCTGAAAACGCCTGTTTTGGGACTCTGCAGAGAAAGTCTCTGCAGACTGCTGAATCCACACACGGGTTTATCTCTGCAAGTTGAGTGCACACATTGACAACCGTTCTGTTAGATAGCTGCGTTTTGGATTTAGAAGCAGATATTTCCTTGTGCTTACTGCTGTTTCTTCCATATGGCGGTAATGGGCTGAAAACGCCTGTTTTGGGACTCTGCAGAGAAAGTCTCTGCAGACTGCTGAATCCACACACGGGTTTAACTCTGGATGTTGAGTGCACACATTGACAACCGTTCTGTTAGATAGCTGCGTTTTGGATTTAGAAGCAGTTATTTCCCTGTGCTTACTGCTGTTTCTTCCATATGCCGGTAATGGGCTGAAAACGCCTGTCTTGGGACTCTGCAGAGAAAGTCTCTGCAGACTGCTGAATCCACACACGGGTTTAACTCTGGAAGTTGAGTGCACACATTGACAACCGTTCTGTTAGATCGCTGCGTTTTGGATTTAGAAGCAGATATTTCCCTGTGCTTACTGCTGTTTCTTCCATATGCCGGTAATGGGCTGAAAACGCCTGTTTTGGGACTCTGCAGAGAAAGTCTCTGCAGACTGCTGAATCCACACACGGGTTTAACTCTGGAAGTTGAGTGCACACATTGACAACCGTTCTGTTAGATAGCTGCGTTTTGGATTTAGAAGCAGATATTTCCCTGTGCTTACTGCTGTTTCTTCCATATGCCGGTAATGGGCTGAAAACGCCTGTTTTGGGACTCTGCAGAGAAAGTCTCTGCAGACTGCTGAATCCACACACGGGTTTAACTCTGGAAGTTGAGTGCACACATTGACAACCGTTCTGTTAGATAGCTGCGTTTTGGATTTAGAAGCAGATATTTCCCTGTGCTTACTGCTGTTTCTTCCATATGCCGGTAATGGGCTGAAAACGCCTGTTTTGGGACTCTGCAGAGAAAGTCTCTGCAGACTGCTGAATCCACACACGGGTTTAACTCTGGAAGTTGAGTGCACACATTGACAACCGTTCTGTTAGATAGCTGCGTTTTGGATTTAGAAGCAGATATTTCCCTGTGCTTACTGCTGTTTCTTCCATATGCCGGTAATGGGCTGAAAACGCCTGTTTTGGGACTCTGCAGAGAAAGTGTTTGCAGACTGCTGAATCCACACACGGGTTTAACTCTGGAAGTTGAGTGCACACATTGACAACCGTTCTGTTAGATAGCTGCGTTTTGGATTTAGAAGCAGATATTTCCCTGTGCTTACTGCTGTTTCTTCCATATGCCGGTAATGGGCTGAAAACGCCTGTTTTGGGACTCTGCAGAGAAAGTCTCTGCAGACTGCTGAATCCACACACGGGTTTAACTCTGGAAGTTGAGTGCACACATTGACAACCGTTCTGTTAGATAGCTGCGTTTTGGATTTAGAAGCAGATATTTCCCTGTGCTTACTGCTGTTTCTTCCATATGCCGGTAATGGGCTGAAAACGCCTGTTTTGGGACTCTGCAGAGAAAGTCTCTGCAGACTGCTGAATCCACACACGGGTTTAACTCTGGAAGTTGAGTGCACACATTGACAACCGTTCTGTTAGATAGCTGCGTTTTGGATTTAGAAGCAGATATTTCCCTGTGCTTACTGCTGTTTCTTCCATATGCCGGTAATGGGCTGAAAACGCCTGTTTTGGGACTCTGCAGAGAAAGTCTCTGCAGACTGCTGAATCCACACACGGGTTTAACTCTGGAAGTTGAGTGCACACATTGACAACCGTTCTGTTAGATAGCTGCGTTTTGGATTTAGAAGCAGATATTTCCCGGTGCTTACTGCTGTTTCTTCCATATGCCGGTAATGGGCTGAAAACGCCTGTCTTGGGACTCTGCAGAGAAAGTCTCTGCAGACTGCTGAATCCACACACGGGTTTATCTCTGCAAGTTGAGTGCACACATTGACAACCGTTCTGTTAGATAGCTGCGTTTTGGATTTAGAAGCAGATATTTCCCTGTGCTTACTGCTGTTTCTTCCATATGCCGGTAATGGGCTGAAAACGCCTGTTTTGGGACTCTGCAGAGAAAGTCTCTGCAGACTGCTGAATCCACACACGGGTTTAACTCTGGAAGTTGAGTGCACACATTGACAACCGTTCTGTTAGATAGCTGCGTTTTGGATTTAGAAGCAGATATTTCCCTGTGCTTACTGCTGTTTCTTCCATATGCCGGTAATGGGCTGAAAACGCCTGTCTTGGGACTCTGCAGAGAAAGTCTCTGCAGACTGCTGAATCCACACACGGGTTTAACTCTGGAAGTTGAGTGCACACATTGACAACCGTTCTGTTAGATAGCTGCGTTTTGGATTTAGAAGCAGATATTTCCCTGTGCTTACTGCTGTTTCTTCCATATGCCGGTAATGGGCTGAAAACGCCTGTTTTGGGACTCTGCAGAGAAAGTCTCTGCAGACTGCTGAATCCACACACGGGTTTAACTCTGGAAGTTGAGTGCACACATTGACAACCGTTCTGTTAGATAGCTGCGTTTTGGATTTAGAAGCAGATATTTCCCTGTGCTTACTGCTGTTTCTTCCATATGCCGGTAATGGGCTGAAAACGCCTGTCTTGGGACTCTGCAGAGAAAGTCTCTGCAGACTGCTGAATCCACACACGGGTTTAACTCTGGAAGTTGAGTGCACACATTGACAACCGTTCTGTTAGATAGCTGCGTTTTGGATTTAGAAGCAGATATTTCCCTGTGCTTACTGCTGTTTCTTCCATATGCCGGTAATGGGCTGAAAACGCCTGTTTTGGGACTCTGCAGAGAAAGTCTCTGCAGACTGCTGAATCCACACACGGGTTTAACTCTGGAAGTTGAGTGCACACATTGACAACCGTTCTGTTAGATAGCTGCGTTTTGGATTTAGAAGCAGATATTTCCCTGTGCTTACTGCTGTTTCTTCCATATGCCGGTAATGGGCTGAAAACGCCTGTCTTGGGACTCTGCAGAGAAAGTCTCTGCAGACTGCTGAATCCACACACGGGTTTAACTCTGGAAGTTGAGTGCACACATTGACAACCGTTCTGTTAGATAGCTGCGTTTTGGATTTAGAAGCAGATATTTCCCTGTGCTTACTGCTGTTTCTTCCATATGCCGGTAATGGGCTGAAAACGCCTGTTTTGGGACTCTGCAGAGAAAGTCTCTGCAGACTGCTGAATCCACACACGGGTTTAACTCTGGAAGTTGAGTGCACACATTGACAACCGTTCTGTTAGATAGCTGCGTTTTGGATTTAGAAGCAGATATTTCCCTGTGCTTACTGCTGTTTCTTCCATATGCCGGTAATGGGCTGAAAACGCCTGTCTTGGGACTCTGCAGAGAAAGTCTCTGCAGACTGCTGAATCCACACACGGGTTTAACTCTGGAAGTTGAGTGCACACATTGACAACCGTTCTGTTAGATCGCTGCGTTTTGGATTTAGAAGCAGATATTTCCCTGTGCTTACTGCTGTTTCTTCCATATGCCGGTAATGGGCTGAAAACGCCTGTTTTGGGACTATGCAGAGAAAGTCTCTGCAGACTGCTGAATCCACACACGGGTTTAACTCTGGAAGTTGAGTGCACACATTGACAACCGTTCTGTTAGATAGCTGCGTTTTGGATTTAGAAGCAGATATTTCCCTGTGCTTACTGCTGTTTCTTCCATATGCCGGTAATGGGCTGAAAACGCCTGTTTTGGGACTCTGCAGAGAAAGTCTCTGCAGACTGCTGAATCCACACACGGGTTTAACTCTGGAAGTTGAGTGCACACATTGACAACCGTTCTGTTAGATAGCTGCGTTTTGGATTTAGAAGCAGATATTTCCCTGTGCTTACTGCTGTTTCTTCCATATGCCGGTAATGGGCTGAAAACGCCTGTTTTGGGACTCTGCAGAGAAAGTCTCTGCAGACTGCTGAATCCACACACGGGTTTAACTCTGGAAGTTGAGTGCACACATTGACAACCGTTCTGTTAGATAGCTGCGTTTTGGATTTAGAAGCAGATATTTCCCTGTGCTTACTGTGTTTCTTCCATATGCCGGTAATGGCCTGAAAACGCCTGTTTTGGGACTATGCAGAGAAAGTCTCTGCAGACTGCTGAATCCACACACGGGTTTAACTCTGGAAGTTGAGTGCACACATTGACAACCGTTCTGTTAGATAGCTGCGTTTTGGATTTAGAAGCAGATATTTCCCTGTGCTTACTGCTGTTTCTTCCATATGCCGGTAATGGGCTGAAAACGCCTGTTTTGGGACTCTGCAGAGAAAGTCTCTGCAGACTGCTGAATCCACACACGGGTTTAACTCTGGAAGTTGAGTGCACACATTGACAACCGTTCTGTTAGATAGCTGCGTTTTGGATTTAGAAGCAGATATTTCCCTGTGCTTACTGCTGTTTCTTCCATATGCCGGTAATGGGCTGAAAACGCCTGTTTTGGGACTCTGCAGAGAAAGTCTCTGCAGACTGCTGAATCCACACACGGGTTTAACTCTGGAAGTTGAGTGCACACATTGACAACCGTTCTGTTAGATAGCTGCGTTTTGGATTTAGAAGCGGATATTTCCCTGTGCTCACTGCTGTTTCTTCCATATGCCGGTAATGGGCTGAAAACGCCTGTTTTGGGACTCTGCAGAGAAAGTCTCTGCAGACTGCTGAATCCACACACGGGTTTAACTCTGGAAGTTGAGTGCACACATTGACAACCGTTCTGTTAGATAGCTGCGTTTTGGATTTAGAAGCAGATATTTCCCTGTGCTTACTGCTGTTTCTTCCATATGCCGGTAATGGGCTGAAAACGCCTGTTTTGGGACTCTGCAGAGAAAGTCTCTGCAGACTGCTGAATCCACACACGGGTTTATCTCTGCAAGTTGAGTGCACACATTGACAACCGTTCTGTTAGATAGCTGCGTTTTGGATTTAGAAGCAGATATTTCCTTGTGCTTACTGCTGTTTCTTCCATATGCCGGTAATGGGCTGAAAACGCCTGTTTTGGGACTCTGCAGAGAAAGTCTCTGCAGACTGCTGAATCCACACACGGGTTTAACTCTGGAAGTTGAGTGCACACATTGACAACCGTTCTGTTAGATAGCTGCGTTTTGGATTTAGAAGCAGATATTTCCCTGTGCTTACTGCTGTTTCTTCCATATGCCGGTAATGGGCTGAAAACGCCTGTCTTGGGACTCTGCAGAGAAAGTCTCTGCAGACTGCTGAATCCACACATGGGTTTAACTCTGGAAGTTGAGTGCACACATTGACAACCGTTCTGTTAGATAGCTGCGTTTTGGATTTAGAAGCAGATATTTCCCTGTGCTTACTGCTGTTTCTTCCATATGCCGGTAATGGGCTGAAAACGCCTGTTTTGGGACTCTGCAGAGAAAGTCTCTGCAGACTGCTGAATCCACACACGGGTTTAACTCTGGAAGTTGAGTGCACACATTGACAACCGTTCTGTTAGATAGCTGCGTTTTGGATTTAGAAGCAGATATTTCCCTGTGCTTACTGCTGTTTCTTCCATATGCCGGTAATGGGCTGAAAACGCCTGTTTTGGGACTCTGCAGAGAAAGTCTCTGCAGACTGCAGAATCCACACACGGGTTTAACTCTGGAAGTTGAGTGCACACATTGACAACCGTTCTGTTAGATAGCTGCGTTTTGGATTTAGAAGCAGATATTTCCCTGTGCTTACTGCTGTTTCTTCCATATGCCGGTAATGGGCTGAAAACGCCTGTTTTGGGACTCTGCAGAGAAAGTCTCTGCAGACTGCTGAATCCACACACGGGTTTAACTCTGGAAGTTGAGTGCACACATTGACAACCGTTCTGTTAGATAGCTGCGTTTTGGATTTAGAAGCAGATATTTCCCTGTGCTTACTGCTGTTTCTTCCATATGCCGGTAATGGGCTGAAAACGCCTGTTTTGGGACTCTGCAGAGAAAGTCTCTGCAGACTGCTGAATCCACACACCGGTTTAACTCTGGAAGTTGAGTGCACACATTGACAACCGTTCTGTTAGATAGCTGCGTTTTGGATTTAGAAGCAGATATTTCCCTGTGCTTACTGCTGTTTCTTCCATATGCCGGTAATGGGCTGAAAACGCCTGTTTTGGGACTCTGCAGAGAAAGTCTCTGCAGACTGCTGAATCCACACACGGGTTTAACTCTGGAAGTTGAGTGCACACATTGACAACCGTTCTGTTAGATAGCTGCGTTTTGGATTTAGAAGCAGATATTTCCCTGTGCTTACTGCTGTTTCTTCCATATGCCGGTAATGGGCTGAAAACGCCTGTCTTGGGACTCTGCAGAGAAAGTCTCTGCAGACTGCTGAATCCACACACGGGTTTACCTCTGGAAGTTGAGTGCACACATTGACAACCGTTCTGTTAGATAGCTGCGTTTTGGATTTAGAAGCAGATATTTCCCTGTGCTTACTGCTGTTTCTTCCATATGCCGGTAATGGGCTGAAAACGCCTGTCTGGGACTCTGCAGAGAAAGTCTCTGCAGACTGCTGAATCCACACACGGGTTTAACTCTGGAAGTTGAGTGCACACATTGACAACCGTTCTGTTAGATAGCTGCGTTTTGGATTTAGAAGCAGATATTTCCCTGTGCTTACTGCTGTTTCTTCCATATGCCGGTAATGGGCTGAAAACGCCTGTTTTGGGACTCTGCAGAGAAAGTCTCTGCAGACTGCTGAATCCACACACGGGTTTAACTCTGGAAGTTGAGTGCACACATTGACAACCGTTCTGTTAGATAGCTGCGTTTTGGATTTAGAAGCAGATATTTCCCTGTGCTTACTGCTGTTTCTTCCATATGCCGGTAATGGGCTGAAAACGCCTGTTTTGGGACTCTGCAGAGAAAGTCTCTGCAGACTGCTGAATCCACACACGGGTTTAACTCTGGAAGTTGAGTGCACACATTGACAACCGTTCTGTTAGATAGCTGCGTTTTGGATTTAGAAGCAGATATTTCCCTGTGCTTACTGCTGTTTCTTCCATATGCCGGTAATGGGCTGAAAACGCCTGTCTTGGGACTCTGCAGAGAAAGTCTCTGCAGACTGCTGAATCCACACACGGGTTTAACTCTGGAAGTTGAGTGCACACATTGACAACCGTTCTGTTAGATAGCTGCGTTTTGGATTTAGAAGCAGATATTTCCCTGTGCTTACTGCTGTTTCTTCCATATGCCGGTAATGGGCTGAAAACGCCTGTTTTGGGACTCTGCAGAGAAAGTCTCTGCAGACTGCTGAATCCACACACGGGTTTAACTCTGGAAGTTGAGTGCACACATTGACAACCGTTCTGTTAGATAGCTGCGTTTTGGATTTAGAAGCAGATATTTCCCTGTGCTTACTGCTGTTTCTTCCATATGCCGGTAATGGGCTGAAAACGCCTGTTTTGGGACTCTGCAGAGAAAGTCTCTGCAGACTGCTGAATCCACACACGGGTTTAACTCTGGAAGTTGAGTGCACACATTGACAACCGTTCTGTTAGATAGCTGCGTTTTGGATTTAGAAGCAGATATTTCCCTGTGCTTACTGCTGTTTCTTCCATATGCCGGTAATGGGCTGAAAACGCCTGTCTTGGGACTCTGCAGAGAAAGTCTCTGCAGACTGCTGAATCCACACACGGGTTTAACTCTGGAAGTTGAGTGCACACATTGACAACCGTTCTGTTAGATAGCTGCGTTTTGGATTTAGAAGCAGATATTTCCCTGTGCTTACTGCTGTTTCTTCCATATGCCGGTAATGGGCTGAAAACGCCTGTTTTGGGACTCTGCAGAGAAAGTCTCTGCAGACTGCTGAATCCACACACGGGTTTAACTCTGGAAGTTGAGTGCACACATTGACAACCGTTCTGTTAGATAGCTGCGTTTTGGATTTAGAAGCAGATATTTCCCTGTGCTTACTGCTGTTTCTTCCATATGCCGGTAATGGGCTGAAAACGCCTGTCTTGGGACTCTGCAGAGAAAGTCTCTGCAGACTGCTGAATCCACACACGGGTTTAACTCTGGAAGTTGAGTGCACACATTGACAACCGTTCTGTTAGATAGCTGCGTTTTGGATTTAGAAGCAGATATTTCCCTGTGCTTACTGCTGTTTCTTCCATATGCCGGTAATGGGCTGAAAACGCCTGTTTTGGGACTCTGCAGAGAAAGTCTCTGCAGACTGCTGAATCCACACACGGGTTTAACTCTGGAAGTTGAGTGCACACATTGACAACCGTTCTGTTAGATAGCTGCGTTTTGGATTTAGAAGCAGATATTTCCCTGTGCTTACTGCTGTTTCTTCCATATGCCGGTAATGGGCTGAAAACGCCTGTTTTGGGACTCTGCAGAGAAAGTCTCTGCAGACTGCTGAATCCACACACGGGTTTAACTCTGGAAGTTGAGTGCACACATTGACAACCGTTCTGTTAGATAGCTGCGTTTTGGATTTAGAAGCAGATATTTCCCTGTGCTTACTGCTGTTTCTTCCATATGCCGGTAATGGGCTGAAAACGCCTGTCTTGGGACTCTGCAGAGAAAGTCTCTGCAGACTGCTGAATCCACACACGGGTTTAACTCTGGAAGTTGAGTGCACACATTGACAACCGTTCTGTTAGATAGCTGCGTTTTGGATTTAGAAGCAGATATTTCCCTGTGCTTACTGCTGTTTCTTCCATATGCCGGTAATGGGCTGAAAACGCCTGTTTTGGGACTCTGCAGAGAAAGTCTCTGCAGACTGCTGAATCCACACACGGGTTTAACTCTGGAAGTTGAGTGCACACATTGACAACCGTTCTGTTAGATAGCTGCGTTTTGGATTTAGAAGCAGATATTTCCCTGTGCTTACTGCTGTTTCTTCCATATGCCGGTAATGGGCTGAAAACGCCTGTTTTGGGACTCTGCAGAGAAAGTCTCTGCAGACTGCTGAATCCACACACGGGTTTACCTCTGGAAGTTGAGTGCACACATTGACAACCGTTCTGTTAGATAGCTGCGTTTTGGATTTAGAAGCAGATATTTCGCTGTGCTTACTGCTGTTTCTTCCATATGCCGGTAATGGGCTGAAAACGCCTGTCTTGGGACTCTGCAGAGAAAGTCTCTGCAGACTGCTGAATCCACACACGGGTTTAACTCTGGAAGTTGAGTGCACACATTGACAACCGTTCTGTTAGATAGCTGCGTTTTGGATTTAGAAGCAGATATTTCCCTGTGCTTACAGCTGTTTCTTCCATATGCCGGTAATGGGCTGAAAACGCCTGTTTTGGGACTCTGCAGAGAAAGTCTCTGCAGACTGCTGAATCCACACACGGGTTTAACTCTGGAAGTTGAGTGCACACATTGACAACCGTTCTGTTAGATAGCTGCGTTTTGGATTTAGAAGCAGATATTTCCCTGTGCTTACTGCTGTTTCTTCCATATGCCGGTAATGGGCTGAAAACGCATGTTTTGGGACTCTGCAGAGAAAGTCTCTGCAGACTGCTGAATCCACACACGGGTTTAACTCTGGAAGTTGAGTGCACACATTGACAACCGTTCTGTTAGATAGCTGCGTTTTGGATTTAGAAGCAGATATTTCCCTGTGCTTACTGCTGTTTCTTCCATATGCCGGTAATGGGCTGAAAACGCCTGTCTTGGGACTCTGCAGAGAAAGTCTCTGCAGACTGCTGAATCCACACACGGGTTTAACTCTGGAAGTTGAGTGCACACATTGACAACCGTTCTGTTAGATAGCTGCGTTTTGGATTTAGAAGCAGATATTTCCCTGTGCTTACTGCTGTTTCTTCCATATGCCGGTAATGGGCTGAAAACGCCTGTTTTGGGACTCTGCAGAGAAAGTCTCTGCAGACTGCTGAATCCACACACGGGTTTACCTCTGGAAGTTGAGTGCACACATTGACAACCGTTCTGTTAGATAGCTGCGTTTTGGATTTAGAAGCAGATATTTCGCTGTGCTTACTGCTGTTTCTTCCATATGCCGGTAATGGGCTGAAAACGCCTGTCTTGGGACTCTGCAGAGAAAGTCTCTGCAGACTGCTGAATCCACACACGGGTTTAACTCTGGAAGTTGAGTGCACACATTGACAACCGTTCTGTTAGATAGCTGCGTTTTGGATTTAGAAGCAGATATTTCCCTGTGCTTACAGCTGTTTCTTCCATATGCCGGTAATGGGCTGAAAACGCCTGTTTTGGGACTCTGCAGAGAAAGTCTCTGCAGACTGCTGAATCCACACACCGGTTTAACTCTGGAAGTTGAGTGCACACATTGACAACCGTTCTGTTAGATAGCTGCGTTTTGGATTTAGAAGCAGATATTTCCCTGTGCTTACTGCTGTTTCTTCCATATGCCGGTAATGGGCTGAAAACGCCTGTCTTGGGACTCTGCAGAGAAAGTCTCTGCAGACTGCTGAATCCACACACGGGTTTAACTCTGGAAGTTGAGTGCACACATTGACAACCGTTCTGTTAGATAGCTGCGTTTTGGATTGAGAAGCAGATATTTCCCTGTGCTTACTGCTGTTTCTTCCATATGCCGGTAATGGGCTGAAAACGCCTGTTTTGGGACTCTGCAGAGAAAGTCTCTGCAGACTGCTGAATCCACACACGGGTTTAACTCTGGAAGTTGAGTGCACACATTGACAACCGTTCTGTTAGATAGCTGCGTTTTGGATTTAGAAGCAGATATTTCCCTGTGCTTACTGCTGTTTCTTCCATATGCCGGTAATGGGCTGAAAACGCCTGTTTTGGGACTCTGCAGAGAAAGTCTCTGCAGACTGCTGAATCCACACACGGGTTTAACTCTGGAAGTTGAGTGCACACATTGACAACCATTCTGTTAGATAGCTGCGTTTTGGATTTAGAAGCAGATATTTCCCTGTGCTTACTGCTGTTTCTTCCATATGCCGGTAATGGGCTGAAAACGCCTGTCTTGGGACTCTGCAGAGAAAGTCTCTGCAGACTGCTGAATCCACACACGGGTTTAACTCTGGAAGTTGAGTGCACACATTGACAACCGTTCTGTTAGATAGCTGCGTTTTGGATTTAGAAGCAGATATTTCCCTGTGCTTACTGCTGTTTCTTCCATATGCCGGTAATGGGCTGAAAACGCCTGTTTTGGGACTCTGCAGAGAAAGTCTCTGCAGACTGCTGAATCCACACACGGGTTTAACTCTGGAAGTTGAGTGCACACATTGACAACCGTTCTGTTAGATAGCTGCGTTTTGGATTTAGAAGCAGATATTTCCCTGTGCTTACTGCTGTTTCTTCCATATGCCGGTAATGGGCTGAAAACGCCTGTTTTGGGACTCTGCAGAGAAAGTCTCTGCAGACTGCTGAATCCACACACGGGTTTAACTCTGGAAGTTGAGTGCACACATTGACAACCGTTCTGTTAGATAGCTGCGTTTTGGATTTAGAAGCAGATATTTCCCTGTGCTTACTGCTGTTTCTTCCATATGCCGGTAATGGGCTGAAAACGCCTGTCTTGGGACTCTGCAGAGAAAGTCTCTGCAGACTGCTGAATCCACACACGGGTTTAACTCTGGAAGTTGAGTGCACACATTGACAACCGTTCTGTTAGATAGCTGCGTTTTGGATTTAGAAGCAGATATTTCCCTGTGCTTACTGCTGTTTCTTCCATATGCCGGTAATGGGCTGAAAACGCCTGTTTTGGGACTCTGCAGAGAAAGTCTCTGCAGACTGCTGAATCCACACACGGGTTTAACTCTGGAAGTTGAGTGCACACATTGACAACCGTTCTGTTAGATAGCTGCGTTTTGGATTTAGAAGCAGATATTTCCCTGTGCTTACTGCTGTTTCTTCCATATGCCGGTAATGGGCTGAAAACGCCTGTTTTGGGACTCTGCAGAGAAAGTCTCTGCAGACTGCTGAATCCACACACGGGTTTAACTCTGGAAGTTGAGTGCACACATTGACAACCGTTCTGTTAGATAGCTGCGTTTTGGATTTAGAAGCAGATATTTCGCTGTGCTTACTGCTGTTTCTTCCATAGGCCGGTAATGGGCTGAAAACGCCTGTCTTGGGACTCTGCAGAGAAAGTCTCTGCAGACTGCTGAATCCACACACGGGTTTAACTCTGGAAGTTGAGTGCACACATTGACAACCGTTCTGTTAGATAGCTGCGTTTTGGATTTAGAAGCAGATATTTCCCTGTGCTTACAGCTGTTTCTTCCATATGCCGGTAATGGGCTGAAAACGCCTGTTTTGGGACTCTGCAGAGAAAGTCTCTGCAGACTGCTGAATCCACACACGGGTTTAACTCTGGAAGTTGAGTGCACACATTGACAACCGTTCTGTTAGATAGCTGCGTTTTGGATTTAGAAGCAGATATTTCCCTGTGCTTACTGCTGTTTCTTCCATATGCCGGTAATGGGCTGAAAACGCCTGTTTTGGGACTCTGCAGAGAAAGTCTCTGCAGACTGCTGAATCCACACACGGGTTTAACTCTGGAAGTTGAGTGCACACATTGACAACCGTTCTGTTAGATAGCTGCGTTTTGGATTTAGAAGCAGATATTTCCCTGTGCTTACTGCTGTTTCTTCCATATGCCGGTAATGGGCTGAAAACGCCTGTCTTGGGACTCTGCAGAGAAAGTCTCTGCAGACTGCTGAATCCACACACGGGTTTAACTCTGGAAGTTGAGTGCACACATTGACAACCGTTCTGTTAGATAGCTGCGTTTTGGATTTAGAAGCAGATATTTCCCTGTGCTTACTGCTGTTTCTTCCATATGCCGGTAATGGGCTGAAAACGCCTGTTTTGGGACTCTGCAGAGAAAGTCTCTGCAGACTGCTGAATCCACACACGGGTTTAACTCTGGAAGTTGAGTGCACACATTGACAACCGTTCTGTTAGATAGCTGCGTTTTGGATTTAGAAGCAGATATTTCCCTGTGCTTACTGCTGTTTCTTCCATATGCCGGTAATGGGCTGAAAACGCCTGTTTTGGGACTCTGCAGAGAAAGTCTCTGCAGACTGCTGAATCCACACACGGGTTTAACTCTGGAAGTTGAGTGCACACATTGACAACCGTTCTGTTAGATAGCTGCGTTTTGGATTTAGAAGCAGATATTTCCCTGTGCTTACTGCTGTTTCTTCCATATGCCGGTAATGGGCTGAAAACGCCTGTCTTGGGACTCTGCAGAGAAAGTCTCTGCAGACTGCTGAATCCACACACGGGTTTAACTCTGGAAGTTGAGTGCACACATTGACAACCGTTCTGTTAGATAGCTGCGTTTTGGATTTAGAAGCAGATATTTCCCTGTGCTTACTGCTGTTTCTTCCATATGCCGGTAATGGGCTGAAAACGCCTGTTTTGGGACTCTGCAGAGAAAGTCTCTGCAGACTGCTGAATCCACACACGGGTTTAACTCTGGAAGTTGAGTGCACACATTGACAACCGTTCTGTTAGATAGCTGCGTTTTGGATTTAGAAGCAGATATTTCCCTGTGCTTACTGCTGTTTCTTCCATATGCCGGTAATGGGCTGAAAACGCCTGTTTTGGGACTCTGCAGAGAAAGTCTCTGCAGACTGCTGAATCCACACACGGGTTTAACTCTGGAAGTTGAGTGCACACATTGACAACCGTTCTGTTAGATAGCTGCGTTTTGGATTTAGAAGCAGATATTTCGCTGTGCTTACTGCTGTTTCTTCCATAGGCCGGTAATGGGCTGAAAACGCCTGTCTTGGGACTCTGCAGAGAAAGTCTCTGCAGACTGCTGAATCCACACACGGGTTTAACTCTGGAAGTTGAGTGCACACATTGACAACCGTTCTGTTAGATAGCTGCGTTTTGGATTTAGAAGCAGATATTTCCCTGTGCTTACAGCTGTTTCTTCCATATGCCGGTAATGGGCTGAAAACGCCTGTTTTGGGACTCTGCAGAGAAAGTCTCTGCAGACTGCTGAATCCACACACGGGTTTAACTCTGGAAGTTGAGTGCACACATTGACAACCGTTCTGTTAGATAGCTGCGTTTTGGATTTAGAAGCAGATATTTCCCTGTGCTTACTGCTGTTTCTTCCATATGCCGGTAATGGGCTGAAAACGCCTGTTTTGGGACTCTGCAGAGAAAGTCTCTGCAGACTGCTGAATCCACACACGGGTTTACCTCTGGAAGTTGAGTGCACACATTGACAACCGTTCTGTTAGATAGCTGCGTTTTGGATTTAGAAGCAGATATTTCGCTGTGCTTACTGCTGTTTCTTCCATATGCCGGTAATGGGCTGAAAACGCCTGTCTTGGGACTCTGCAGAGAAAGTCTCTGCAGACTGCTGAATCCACACACGGGTTTAACTCTGGAAGTTGAGTGCACACATTGACAACCGTTCTGTTAGATAGCTGCGTTTTGGATTTAGAAGCAGATATTTCCCTGTGCTTACAGCTGTTTCTTCCATATGCCGGTAATGGGCTGAAAACGCCTGTTTTGGGACTCTGCAGAGAAAGTCTCTGCAGACTGCTGAATCCACACACGGGTTTAACTCTGGAAGTTGAGTGCACACATTGACAACCGTTCTGTTAGATAGCTGCGTTTTGGATTTAGAAGCAGATATTTCCCTGTGCTTACTGCTGTTTCTTCCATATGCCGGTAATGGGCTGAAAACGCCTGTTTTGGGACTCTGCAGAGAAAGTCTCTGCAGACTGCTGAATCCACACACGGGTTTAACTCTGGAAGTTGAGTGCACACATTGACAACCGTTCTGTTAGATAGCTGCGTTTTGGATTTAGAAGCAGATATTTCCCTGTGCTTACTGCTGTTTCTTCCATATGCCGGTAATGGGCTGAAAACGCCTGTTTTGGGACTCTGCAGAGAAAGTCTCTGCAGACTGCTGAATCCACACACGGGTTTAACTCTGGAAGTTGAGTGCACACATTGACAACCGTTCTGTTAGATAGCTGCGTTTTGGATTTAGAAGCAGATATTTCCCTGTGCTTACTGCTGTTTCTTCCATATGCCGGTAATGGGCTGAAAACGCCTGTCTTGGGACTCTGCAGAGAAAGTCTCTGCAGACTGCTGAATCCACACACGGGTTTAACTCTGGAAGTTGAGTGCACACATTGACAACCGTTCTGTTAGATAGCTGCGTTTTGGATTTAGAAGCAGATATTTCCCTGTGCTTACTGCTGTTTCTTCCATATGCCGGTAATGGGCTGAAAACGCCTGTTTTGGGACTCTGCAGAGAAAGTCTCTGCAGACTGCTGAATCCACACACGGGTTTAACTCTGGAAGTTGAGTGCACACATTGACAACCGTTCTGTTAGATAGCTGCGTTTTGGATTTAGAAGCAGATATTTCCCTGTGCTTACTGCTGTTTCTTCCATATGCCGGTAATGGGCTGAAAACGCCTGTTTTGGGACTCTGCAGAGAAAGTCTCTGCAGACTGCTGAATCCACACACGGGTTTAACTCTGGAAGTTGAGTGCACACATTGACAACCGTTCTGTTAGATAGCTGCGTTTTGGATTTAGAAGCAGATATTTCCCTGTGCTTACTGCTGTTTCTTCCATATGCCGGTAATGGGCTGAAAACGCCTGTCTTGGGACTCTGCAGAGAAAGTCTCTGCAGACTGCTTAATCCACACACGGGTTTAACTCTGGAAGTTGAGTGCACACATTGACAACCGTTCTGTTAGATAGCTGCGTTTTGGATTTAGAAGCAGATATTTCCCTGTGCTTACTGCTGTTTCTTCCATATGCCGGTAATGGGCTGAAAACGCCTGTTTTGGGACTCTGCAGAGAAAGTCTCTGCAGACTGCTGAATCCACACACGGGTTTAACTCTGGAAGTTGAGTGCACACATTGACAACCGTTCTGTTAGATAGCTGCGTTTTGGATTTAGAAGCAGATATTTCCCTGTGCTTACTGCTGTTTCTTCCATATGCCGGTAATGGGCTGAAAACGCCTGTTTTGGGACTCTGCAGAGAAAGTCTCTGCAGACTGCTGAATCCACACACGGGTTTAACTCTGGAAGTTGAGTGCACACATTGACAACCGTTCTGTTAGATAGCTGCGTTTTGGATTTAGAAGCAGATATTTCCCTGTGCTTACTGCTGTTTCTTCCATATGCCGGTAATGGGCTGAAAACGCCTGTCTTGGGACTCTGCAGAGAAAGTCTCTGCAGACTGCTGAATCCACACACGGGTTTAACTCTGGAAGTTGAGTGCACACATTGACAACCGTTCTGTTAGATAGCTGCGTTTTGGATTTAGAAGCAGATATTTCCCTGTGCTTACTGCTGTTTCTTCCATATGCCGGTAATGGGCTGAAAACGCCTGTTTTGGGACTCTGCAGAGAAAGTCTCTGCAGACTGCTGAATCCACACACGGGTTTAACTCTGGAAGTTGAGTGCACACATTGACAACCGTTCTGTTAGATAGCTGCGTTTTGGATTTAGAAGCAGATATTTCCCTGTGCTTACTGCTGTTTCTTCCATATGCCGGTAATGGGCTGAAAACGCCTGTTTTGGGACTCTGCAGAGAAAGTCTCTGCAGACTGCTGAATCCACACACGGGTTTAACTCTGGAAGTTGAGTGCACACATTGACAACCGTTCTGTTAGATAGCTGCGTTTTGGATTTAGAAGCAGATATTTCCCTGTGCTTACTGCTGTTTCTTCCATATGCCGGTAATGGGCTGAAAACGCCTGTCTTGGGACTCTGCAGAGAAAGTCTCTGCAGACTGCTGAATCCACACACGGGTTTAACTCTGGAAGTTGAGTGCACACATTGACAACCGTTCTGTTAGATAGCTGCGTTTTGGATTTAGAAGCAGATATTTCCCTGTGCTTACTGCTGTTTCTTCCATATGCCGGTAATGGGCTGAAAACGCCTGTTTTGGGACTCTGCAGAGAAAGTCTCTGCAGACTGCTGAATCCACACACGGGTTTAACTCTGGAAGTTGAGTGCACACATTGACAACCGTTCTGTTAGATAGCTGCGTTTTGGATTTAGAAGCAGATATTTCCCTGTGCTTACTGCTGTTTCTTCCATATGCCGGTAATGGGCTGAAAACGCCTGTTTTGGGACTCTGCAGAGAAAGTCTCTGCAGACTGCTGAATCCACACACGGGTTTACCTCTGGAAGTTGAGTGCACACATTGACAACCGTTCTGTTAGATAGCTGCGTTTTGGATTTAGAAGCAGATATTTCGCTGTGCTTACTGCTGTTTCTTCCATATGCCGGTAATGGGCTGAAAACGCCTGTCTTGGGACTCTGCAGAGAAAGTCTCTGCAGACTGCTGAATCCACACACGGGTTTAACTCTGGAAGTTGAGTGCACACATTGACAACCGTTCTGTTAGATAGCTGCGTTTTGGATTTAGAAGCAGATATTTCCCTGTGCTTACAGCTGTTTCTTCCATATGCCGGTAATGGGCTGAAAACGCCTGTTTTGGGACTCTGCAGAGAAAGTCTCTGCAGACTGCTGAATCCACACACGGGTTTAACTCTGGAAGTTGAGTGCACACATTGACAACCGTTCTGTTAGATAGCTGCGTTTTGGATTTAGAAGCAGATATTTCCCTGTGCTTACTGCTGTTTCTTCCATATGCCGGTAATGGGCTGAAAACGCATGTTTTGGGACTCTGCAGAGAAAGTCTCTGCAGACTGCTGAATCCACACACGGGTTTAACTCTGGAAGTTGAGTGCACACATTGACAACCGTTCTGTTAGATAGCTGCGTTTTGGATTTAGAAGCAGATATTTCCCTGTGCTTACTGCTGTTTCTTCCATATGCCGGTAATGGGCTGAAAACGCCTGTCTTGGGACTCTGCAGAGAAAGTCTCTGCAGACTGCTGAATCCACACACGGGTTTAACTCTGGAAGTTGAGTGCACACATTGACAACCGTTCTGTTAGATAGCTGCGTTTTGGATTTAGAAGCAGATATTTCCCTGTGCTTACTGCTGTTTCTTCCATATGCCGGTAATGGGCTGAAAACGCCTGTTTTGGGACTCTGCAGAGAAAGTCTCTGCAGACTGCTGAATCCACACACGGGTTTACCTCTGGAAGTTGAGTGCACACATTGACAACCGTTCTGTTAGATAGCTGCGTTTTGGATTTAGAAGCAGATATTTCGCTGTGCTTACTGCTGTTTCTTCCATATGCCGGTAATGGGCTGAAAACGCCTGTCTTGGGACTCTGCAGAGAAAGTCTCTGCAGACTGCTGAATCCACACACGGGTTTAACTCTGGAAGTTGAGTGCACACATTGACAACCGTTCTGTTAGATAGCTGCGTTTTGGATTTAGAAGCAGATATTTCCCTGTGCTTACAGCTGTTTCTTCCATATGCCGGTAATGGGCTGAAAACGCCTGTTTTGGGACTCTGCAGAGAAAGTCTCTGCAGACTGCTGAATCCACACACCGGTTTAACTCTGGAAGTTGAGTGCACACATTGACAACCGTTCTGTTAGATAGCTGCGTTTTGGATTTAGAAGCAGATATTTCCCTGTGCTTACTGCTGTTTCTTCCATATGCCGGTAATGGGCTGAAAACGCCTGTCTTGGGACTCTGCAGAGAAAGTCTCTGCAGACTGCTGAATCCACACACGGGTTTAACTCTGGAAGTTGAGTGCACACATTGACAACCGTTCTGTTAGATAGCTGCGTTTTGGATTGAGAAGCAGATATTTCCCTGTGCTTACTGCTGTTTCTTCCATATGCCGGTAATGGGCTGAAAACGCCTGTTTTGGGACTCTGCAGAGAAAGTCTCTGCAGACTGCTGAATCCACACACGGGTTTAACTCTGGAAGTTGAGTGCACACATTGACAACCGTTCTGTTAGATAGCTGCGTTTTGGATTTAGAAGCAGATATTTCCCTGTGCTTACTGCTGTTTCTTCCATATGCCGGTAATGGGCTGAAAACGCCTGTTTTGGGACTCTGCAGAGAAAGTCTCTGCAGACTGCTGAATCCACACACGGGTTTAACTCTGGAAGTTGAGTGCACACATTGACAACCATTCTGTTAGATAGCTGCGTTTTGGATTTAGAAGCAGATATTTCCCTGTGCTTACTGCTGTTTCTTCCATATGCCGGTAATGGGCTGAAAACGCCTGTCTTGGGACTCTGCAGAGAAAGTCTCTGCAGACTGCTGAATCCACACACGGGTTTAACTCTGGAAGTTGAGTGCACACATTGACAACCGTTCTGTTAGATAGCTGCGTTTTGGATTTAGAAGCAGATATTTCCCTGTGCTTACTGCTGTTTCTTCCATATGCCGGTAATGGGCTGAAAACGCCTGTTTTGGGACTCTGCAGAGAAAGTCTCTGCAGACTGCTGAATCCACACACGGGTTTAACTCTGGAAGTTGAGTGCACACATTGACAACCGTTCTGTTAGATAGCTGCGTTTTGGATTTAGAAGCAGATATTTCCCTGTGCTTACTGCTGTTTCTTCCATATGCCGGTAATGGGCTGAAAACGCCTGTTTTGGGACTCTGCAGAGAAAGTCTCTGCAGACTGCTGAATCCACACACGGGTTTAACTCTGGAAGTTGAGTGCACACATTGACAACCGTTCTGTTAGATAGCTGCGTTTTGGATTTAGAAGCAGATATTTCCCTGTGCTTACTGCTGTTTCTTCCATATGCCGGTAATGGGCTGAAAACGCCTGTCTTGGGACTCTGCAGAGAAAGTCTCTGCAGACTGCTGAATCCACACACGGGTTTAACTCTGGAAGTTGAGTGCACACATTGACAACCGTTCTGTTAGATAGCTGCGTTTTGGATTTAGAAGCAGATATTTCCCTGTGCTTACTGCTGTTTCTTCCATATGCCGGTAATGGGCTGAAAACGCCTGTTTTGGGACTCTGCAGAGAAAGTCTCTGCAGACTGCTGAATCCACACACGGGTTTAACTCTGGAAGTTGAGTGCACACATTGACCACCGTTCTGTTAGATAGCTGCGTTTTGGATTTAGAAGCAGATATTTCCCTGTGCTTACTGCTGTTTCTTCCATATGCCGGTAATGGGCTGAAAACGCCTGTTTTGGGACTCTGCAGAGAAAGTCTCTGCAGACTGCTGAATCCACACACGGGTTTAACTCTGGAAGTTGAGTGCACACATTGACAACCGTTCTGTTAGATAGCTGCGTTTTGGATTTAGAAGCAGATATTTCGCTGTGCTTACTGCTGTTTCTTCCATAGGCCGGTAATGGGCTGAAAACGCCTGTCTTGGGACTCTGCAGAGAAAGTCTCTGCAGACTGCTGAATCCACACACGGGTTTAACTCTGGAAGTTGAGTGCACACATTGACAACCGTTCTGTTAGATAGCTGCGTTTTGGATTTAGAAGCAGATATTTCCCTGTGCTTACAGCTGTTTCTTCCATATGCCGGTAATGGGCTGAAAACGCCTGTTTTGGGACTCTGCAGAGAAAGTCTCTGCAGACTGCTGAATCCACACACGGGTTTAACTCTGGAAGTTGAGTGCACACATTGACAACCGTTCTGTTAGATAGCTGCGTTTTGGATTTAGAAGCAGATATTTCCCTGTGCTTACTGCTGTTTCTTCCATATGCCGGTAATGGGCTGAAAACGCCTGTTTTGGGACTCTGCAGAGAAAGTCTCTGCAGACTGCTGAATCCACACACGGGTTTACCTCTGGAAGTTGAGTGCACACATTGACAACCGTTCTGTTAGATAGCTGCGTTTTGGATTTAGAAGCAGATATTTCGCTGTGCTTACTGCTGTTTCTTCCATATGCCGGTAATGGGCTGAAAACGCTTGTCTTGGGACTCTGCAGAGAAAGTCTCTGCAGACTGCTGAATCCACACACGGGTTTAACTCTGGAAGTTGAGTGCACACATTGACAACCGTTCTGTTAGATAGCTGCGTTTTGGATTTAGAAGCAGATATTTCCCTGTGCTTACAGCTGTTTCTTCCATATGCCGGTAATGGGCTGAAAACGCCTGTTTTGGGACTCTGCAGAGAAAGTCTCTGCAGACTGCTGAATCCACACACGGGTTTAACTCTGGAAGTTGAGTGCACACATTGACAACCGTTCTGTTAGATAGCTGCGTTTTGGATTTAGAAGCAGATATTTCCCTGTGCTTACTGCTGTTTCTTCCATATGCCGGTAATGGGCTGAAAACGCATGTTTTGGGACTCTGCAGAGAAAGTCTCTGCAGACTGCTGAATCCACACACGGGTTTAACTCTGGAAGTTGAGTGCACACATTGACAACCGTTCTGTTAGATAGCTGCGTTTTGGATTTAGAAGCAGATATTTCCCTGTGCTTACTGCTGTTTCTTCCATATGCCGGTAATGGGCTGAAAACGCCTGTCTTGGGACTCTGCAGAGAAAGTCTCTGCAGACTGCTGAATCCACACACGGGTTTAACTCTGGAAGTTGAGTGCACACATTGACAACCGTTCTGTTAGATAGCTGCGTTTTGGATTTAGAAGCAGATATTTCCCTGTGCTTACTGCTGTTTCTTCCATATGCCGGTAATGGGCTGAAAACGCCTGTTTTGGGACTCTGCAGAGAAAGTCTCTGCAGACTGCTGAATCCACACACGGGTTTAACTCTGGAAGTTGAGTGCACACATTGACAACCGTTCTGTTAGATAGCTGCGTTTTGGATTTAGAAGCAGATATTTCCCTGTGCTTACTGCTGTTTCTTCCATATGCCGGTAATGGGCTGAAAACGCCTGTCTTGGGACTCTGCAGAGAAAGTCTCTGCAGACTGCTGAATCCACACACGGGTTTAACTCTGGAAGTTGAGTGCACACATTGACAACCGTTCTGTTAGATAGCTGCGTTTTGGATTTAGAAGCAGATATTTCCCTGTGCTTACTGCTGTTTCTTCCATATGCCGGTAATGGGCTGAAAACGCCTGTCTTGGGACTCTGCAGAGAAAGTGTTTGCAGACTGCTGAATCCACACACGGGTTTAACTCTGGAAGTTGAGTGCACACATTGACAACCGTTCTGTTAGATAGCTGCGTTTTGGATTTAGAAGCAGATATTTCCCTGTGCTTACAGCTGTTTCTTCCATATGCCGGTAATGGGCTGAAAACGCCTGTTTTGGGACTCTGCAGAGAAAGTCTCTGCAGACTGCTGAATCCACACACGGGTTTAACTCTGGAAGTTGAGTGCACACATTGACAACCGTTCTGTTAGATAGCTGCGTTTTGGATTTAGAAGCAGATATTTCCCTGTGCTTACTGCTGTTTCTTCCATATGCCGGTAATGGGCTGAAAACGCCTGTTTTGGGACTCTGCAGAGAAAGTCTCTGCAGACTGCTGAATCCACACACGGGTTTAACTCTGGAAGTTGAGTGCACACATTGACAACCGTTCTGTTAGATAGCTGCGTTTTGGATTTAGAAGCAGATATTTCCCTGTGCTTACTGCTGTTTCTTCCATATGCCGGTAATGGGCTGAAAACGCCTGTCTTGGGACTCTGCAGAGAAAGTCTCTGCAGACTGCTGAATCCACACACGGGTTTAACTCTGGAAGTTGAGTGCACACATTGACAACCGTTCTGTTAGATAGCTGCGTTTTGGATTTAGAAGCAGATATTTCCCTGTGCTTACTGCTGTTTCTTCCATATGCCGGTAATGGGCTGAAAACGCCTGTTTTGGGACTCTGCAGAGAAAGTCTCTGCAGACTGCTGAATCCACACACGGGTTTAACTCTGGAAGTTGAGTGCACACATTGACAACCGTTCTGTTAGATAGCTGCGTTTTGGATTTAGAAGCAGATATTTCGCTGTGCTTACTGCTGTTTCTTCCATAGGCCGGTAATGGGCTGAAAACGCCTGTCTTGGGACTCTGCAGAGAAAGTCTCTGCAGACTGCTGAATCCACACACGGGTTTAACTCTGGAAGTTGAGTGCACACATTGACAACCGTTCTGTTAGATAGCTGCGTTTTGGATTTAGAAGCAGATATTTCCCTGTGCTTACAGCTGTTTCTTCCATATGCCGGTAATGGGCTGAAAACGCCTGTTTTGGGACTCTGCAGAGAAAGTCTCTGCAGACTGCTGAATCCACACACGGGTTTAACTCTGGAAGTTGAGTGCACACATTGACAACCGTTCTGTTAGATAGCTGCGTTTTGGATTTAGAAGCAGATATTTCCCTGTGCTTACTGCTGTTTCTTCCATATGCCGGTAATGGGCTGAAAACGCCTGTTTTGGGACTCTGCAGAGAAAGTCTCTGCAGACTGCTGAATCCACACACGGGTTTACCTCTGGAAGTTGAGTGCACACATTGACAACCGTTCTGTTAGATAGCTGCGTTTTGGACTTAGAAGCAGATATTTCGCTGTGCTTACAGCTGTTTCTTCCATATGCCGGTAATGGGCTGAAAACGCCTGTTTTGGGACTCTGCAGAGAAAGTCTCTGCAGACTGCTGAATCCACACACGGGTTTAACTCTGGAAGTTGAGTGCACACATTGACAACCGTTCTGTTAGATAGCTGCGTTTTGGATTTAGAAGCAGATATTTCCCTGTGCTTACTGCTGTTTCTTCCATATGCCGGTAATGGGCTGAAAACGCATGTTTTGGGACTCTGCAGAGAAAGTCTCTGCAGACTGCTGAATCCACACACGGGTTTAACTCTGGAAGTTGAGTGCACACATTGACAACCGTTCTGTTAGATAGCTGCGTTTTGGATTTAGAAGCAGATATTTCCCTGTGCTTACTGCTGTTTCTTCCATATGCCGGTAATGGGCTGAAAACGCCTGTCTTGGGACTCTGCAGAGAAAGTCTCTGCAGACTGCTGAATCCACACACGGGTTTAACTCTGGAAGTTGAGTGCACACATTGACAACCGTTCTGTTAGATAGCTGCGTTTTGGATTTAGAAGCAGATATTTCCCTGTGCTTACTGCTGTTTCTTCCATATGCCGGTAATGGGCTGAAAACGCCTGTTTTGGGACTCTGCAGAGAAAGTCTCTGCAGACTGCTGAATCCACACACGGGTTTAACTCTGGAAGTTGAGTGCACACATTGACAACCGTTCTGTTAGATAGCTGCGTTTTGGATTTAGAAGCAGATATTTCCCTGTGCTTACTGCTGTTTCTTCCATATGCCGGTAATGGGCTGAAAACGCCTGTCTTGGGACTCTGCAGAGAAAGTCTCTGCAGACTGCTGAATCCACACACGGGTTTAACTCTGGAAGTTGAGTGCACACATTGACAACCGTTCTGTTAGATAGCTGCGTTTTGGATTTAGAAGCAGATATTTCCCTGTGCTTACTGCTGTTTCTTCCATATGCCGGTAATGGGCTGAAAACGCCTGTCTTGGGACTCTGCAGAGAAAGTGTTTGCAGACTGCTGAATCCACACACGGGTTTAACTCTGGAAGTTGAGTGCACACATTGACAACCGTTCTGTTAGATAGCTGCGTTTTGGATTTAGAAGCAGATATTTCCCTGTGCTTACAGCTGTTTCTTCCATATGCCGGTAATGGGCTGAAAACGCCTGTTTTGGGACTCTGCAGAGAAAGTCTCTGCAGACTGCTGAATCCACACACGGGTTTAACTCTGGAAGTTGAGTGCACACATTGACAACCGTTCTGTTAGATAGCTGCGTTTTGGATTTAGAAGCAGATATTTCCCTGTGCTTACTGCTGTTTCTTCCATATGCCGGTAATGGGCTGAAAACGCCTGTTTTGGGACTCTGCAGAGAAAGTCTCTGCAGACTGCTGAATCCACACACGGGTTTAACTCTGGAAGTTGAGTGCACACATTGACAACCGTTCTGTTAGATAGCTGCGTTTTGGATTTAGAAGCAGATATTTCCCTGTGCTTACTGCTGTTTCTTCCATATGCCGGTAATGGGCTGAAAACGCCTGTCTTGGGACTCTGCAGAGAAAGTCTCTGCAGACTGCTGAATCCACACACGGGTTTAACTCTGGAAGTTGAGTGCACACATTGACAACCGTTCTGTTAGATAGCTGCGTTTTGGATTTAGAAGCAGATATTTCCCTGTGCTTACTGCTGTTTCTTCCATATGCCGGTAATGGGCTGAAAACGCCTGTCTTGGGACTCTGCAGAGAAAGTCTCTGCAGACTGCTGAATCCACACACGGGTTTAACTCTGGAAGTTGAGTGCACACATTGACAACCGTTCTGTTACATAGCTGCGTTTTGGATTTAGAAGCAGATATTTCCCTGTGCTTACTGCTGTTTCTTCCATATGCCGGTAATGGGCTGAAAACGCCTGTTTTGGGAATCTGCAGAGAAAGTCTCTGCAGACTGCTGAATCCACACACGGGTTTAACTCCGGAAGTTGAGTGCACACATTGACAACCGTTCTGTTAGATAGCTGCGTTTTGGATTTAGAAGCAGATATTTCCCTGTGCTTACTGCTGTTTCTTCCATATGCCGGTAATGGGCTGAAAACGCCTGTTTTGGGACTCTGCAGAGAAAGTCTCTGCAGACTGCTGAATCCACACACGGGTTTAACTCTGGAAGTTGAGTGCACACATTGACAACCGTTCTGTTAGATAGCTGCGTTTTGGATTTAGAAGCAGATATTTCCCTGTGCTTACTGCTGTTTCTTCCATATGCCGGTAATGGGCTGAAAACGCCTGTTTTGGGACTCTGCAGAGAAAGTCTCTGCAGACTGCTGAATCCACACACGGGTTTAACTCTGGAAGTTGAGTGCACACATTGACAACCGTTCTGTTAGATAGCTGCGTTTTGGATTTAGAAGCAGATATTTCCCTGTGCTTACTGCTGTTTCTTCCATATGCCGGTAATGGGCTGAAAACGCCTGTTTTGGGACTCTGCAGAGAAAGTCTCTGCAGACTGCTGAATCCACACACCGGTTTAACTCTGGAAGTTGAGTGCACACATTGACAACCGTTCTGTTAGATAGCTGCGTTTTGGATTTAGAAGCAGATATTTCCCTGTGCTTACTGCTGTTTCTTCCATATGCCGGTAATGGGCTGAAAACGCCTGTTTTGGGACTCTGCAGAGAAAGTCTCTGCAGACTGCTGAATCCACACACGGGTTTAACTCTGGAAGTTGAGTGCACACATTGACAACCGTTCTGTTAGATAGCTGCGTTTTGGATTTAGAAGCAGATATTTCCCTGTGCTTACTGCTGTTTCTTCCATATGCCGGTAATGGGCTGAAAACGCCTGTTTTGGGACTCTGCAGAGAAAGTCTCTGCAGACTGCTGAATCCACACACGGGTTTAACTCTGGAAGTTGAGTGCACACATTGACAACCGTTCTGTTAGATAGCTGCGTTTTGGATTTAGAAGCAGATATTTCCCTGTGCTTACTGCTGTTTCTTCCATATGCCGGTAATGGGCTGAAAACGCCTGTCTTGGGACTCTGCAGAGAAAGTCTCTGCAGACTGCTGCTATCCACACACGGGTTTAACTCTGGAAGTTGAGTGCACACATTGACAACCGTTCTGTTAGATAGCTGCGTTTTGGATTTAGAAGCAGATATTTCCCTGTGCTTACTGCTGTTTCTTCCATATGCCGGTAATGGGCTGAAAACGCCTGTCTTGGGACTCTGCAGAGAAAGTCTCTGCAGACTGCT
The DNA here is from genome assembly GCF_030222135.1 of Aotus nancymaae. NCBI lineage: Eukaryota > Metazoa > Chordata > Mammalia > Primates > Aotidae > Aotus > Aotus nancymaae. The sequence continues at coordinate 77,665 of NW_026989171.1, forward strand.
GAATCCACACACGGGTTTAACTCTGGAAGTTGAGTGCACACATTGACAACCGTTCTGTTAGATAGCTGCGTTTTGGATTTAGAAGCAGATATTTCCCTGTGCTTACTGCTGTTTCTTCCATATGCCGGTAATGGGCTGAAAACGCCTGTTTTGGGACTCTGCAGAGAAAGTCTCTGCAGACTGCTGAATCCACACACGGGTTTAACTCTGGAAGTTGAGTGCACACATTGACAACCGTTCTGTTAGATAGCTGCGTTTTGGATTTAGAAGCAGATATTTCCCTGTGCTTACTGCTGTTTCTTCCATATGCCGGTAATGGGCTGAAAACGCCTGTTTTGGGACTCTGCAGAGAAAGTCTCTGCAGACTGCTGAATCCACACACGGGTTTAACTCTGGAAGTTGAGTGCACACATTGACAACCGTTCTGTTAGATAGCTGCGTTTTGGATTTAGAAGCAGATATTTCCCTGTGCTTACTGCTGTTTCTTCCATATGCCGGTAATGGGCTGAAAACGCCTGTCTTGGGACTCTGCAGAGAAAGTCTCTGCAGACTGCTGAATCCACACACGGGTTTAACTCTGGAAGTTGAGTGCACACATTGACAACCGTTCTGTTAGATAGCTGCGTTTTGGATTTAGAAGCAGATATTTCCCTGTGCTTACTGCTGTTTCTTCCATATGCCGGTAATGGGCTGAAAACGCCTGTCTTGGGACTCTGCAGAGAAAGTCTCTGCAGACTGCTGAATCCACACACGGGTTTAACTCTGGAAGTTGAGTGCACACATTGACAACCGTTCTGTTAGATAGCTGCGTTTTGGATTTAGAAGCAGATATTTCCCTGTGCTTACTGCTGTTTCTTCCATATGCCGGTAATGGGCTGAAAACGCCTGTTTTGGGACTCTGCAGAGAAAGTCTCTGCAGACTGCTGAATCCACACACGGGTTTAACTCTGGAAGTTGAGTGCACACATTGACAACCGTTCTGTTAGATAGCTGCGTTTTGGATTTAGAAGCAGATATTTCCCTGTGCTTACTGCTGTTTCTTCCATATGCCGGTAATGGGCTGAAAACGCCTGTCTTGGGACTCTGCAGAGAAAGTCTCTGCAGACTGCTGAATCCACACACGGGTTTAACTCTGGAAGTTGAGTGCACACATTGACAACCGTTCTGTTAGATAGCTGCGTTTTGGATTTAGAAGCAGATATTTCCCTGTGCTTACTGCTGTTTCTTCCATATGCCGGTAATGGGCTGAAAACGCCTGTTTTGGGACTCTGCAGAGAAAGTCTCTGCAGACTGCTGAATCCACACACGGGTTTACCTCTGGAAGTTGAGTGCACACATTGACAACCGTTCTGTTAGATAGCTGCGTTTTGGATTTAGAAGCAGATATTTCGCTGTGCTTACTGCTGTTTCTTCCATATGCCGGTAATGGGCTGAAAACGCCTGTCTTGGGACTCTGCAGAGAAAGTCTCTGCAGACTGCTGAATCCACACACGGGTTTAACTCTGGAAGTTGAGTGCACACATTGACAACCGTTCTGTTAGATAGCTGCGTTTTGGATTTAGAAGCAGATATTTCCCTGTGCTTACAGCTGTTTCTTCCATATGCCGGTAATGGGCTGAAAACGCCTGTTTTGGGACTCTGCAGAGAAAGTCTCTGCAGACTGCTGAATCCACACACGGGTTTAACTCTGGAAGTTGAGTGCACACATTGACAACCGTTCTGTTAGATAGCTGCGTTTTGGATTTAGAAGCAAATATTTCCCTGTGCTTACTGCTGTTTCTTCCATATGCCGGTAATGGGCTGAAAACGCCTGTTTTGGGACTCTGCAGAGAAAGTCTCTGCAGACTGCTGAATCCACACACGGGTTTAACTCTGGAAGTTGAGTGCACACATTGACAACCGTTCTGTTAGATAGCTGCGTTTTGGATTTAGAAGCAGATATTTCCCTGTGCTTACTGCTGTTTCTTCCATATGCCGGTAATGGGCTGAAAACGCCTGTCTTGGGACTCTGCAGAGAAAGTCTCTGCAGACTGCTGAATCCACACACGGGTTTAACTCTGGAAGTTGAGTGCACACATTGACAACCGTTCTGTTAGATAGCTGCGTTTTGGATTTAGAAGCAGATATTTCCCTGTGCTTACTGCTGTTTCTTCCATATGCCGGTAATGGGCTGAAAACGCCTGTTTTGGGACTCTGCAGAGAAAGTCTCTGCAGACTGCTGAATCCACACACGGGTTTAACTCTGGAAGTTGAGTGCACACATTGACAACCGTTCTGTTAGATAGCTGCGTTTTGGATTTAGAAGCAGATATTTCCCTGTGCTTACTGCTGTTTCTTCCATATGCCGGTAATGGGCTGAAAACGCCTGTCTTGGGACTCTGCAGAGAAAGTCTCTGCAGACTGCTGAATCCACACACGGGTTTAACTCTGGAAGTTGAGTGCACACATTGACAACCGTTCTGTTAGATAGCTGCGTTTTGGATTTAGAAGCAGATATTTCCCTGTGCTTACTGCTGTTTCTTCCATATGCCGGTAATGGGCTGAAAACGCCTGTTTTGGGACTCTGCAGAGAAAGTCTCTGCAGACTGCTGAATCCACACACGGGTTTAACTCTGGAAGTTGAGTGCACACATTGACAACCGTTCTGTTAGATAGCTGCGTTTTGGATTTAGAAGCAGATATTTCCCTGTGCTTACTGCTGTTTCTTCCATATGCCGGTAATGGGCTGAAAACGCCTGTTTTGGGACTCTGCAGAGAAAGTCTCTGCAGACTGCTGAATCCACACACGGGTTTAACTCTGGAAGTTGAGTGCACACATTGACAACCGTTCTGTTAGATAGCTGCGTTTTGGATTTAGAAGCAGATATTTCCCTGTGCTTACTGCTGTTTCTTCCATATGCCGGTAATGGGCTGAAAACGCCTGTCTTGGGACTCTGCAGAGAAAGTCTCTGCAGACTGCTTAATCCACACACGGGTTTAACTCTGGAAGTTGAGTGCACACATTGACAACCGTTCTGTTAGATAGCTGCGTTTTGGATTTAGAAGCAGATATTTCCCTGTGCTTACTGCTGTTTCTTCCATATGCCGGTAATGGGCTGAAAACGCCTGTTTTGGGACTCTGCAGAGAAAGTCTCTGCAGACTGCTGAATCCACACACGGGTTTAACTCTGGAAGTTGAGTGCACACATTGACAACCGTTCTGTTAGATAGCTGCGTTTTGGATTTAGAAGCAGATATTTCCCTGTGCTTACTGCTGTTTCTTCCATATGCCGGTAATGGGCTGAAAACGCCTGTTTTGGGACTCTGCAGAGAAAGTCTCTGCAGACTGCTGAATCCACACACGGGTTTAACTCTGGAAGTTGAGTGCACACATTGACAACCATTCTGTTAGATAGCTGCGTTTTGGATTTAGAAGCAGATATTTCCCTGTGCTTACTGCTGTTTCTTCCATATGCCGGTAATGGGCTGAAAACGCCTGTCTTGGGACTCTGCAGAGAAAGTCTCTGCAGACTGCTGAATCCACACACGGGTTTAACTCTGGAAGTTGAGTGCACACATTGACAACCGTTCTGTTAGATAGCTGCGTTTTGGATTTAGAAGCAGATATTTCCCTGTGCTTACTGCTGTTTCTTCCATATGCCGGTAATGGGCTGAAAACGCCTGTTTTGGGACTCTGCAGAGAAAGTCTCTGCAGACTGCTGAATCCACACACGGGTTTAACTCTGGAAGTTGAGTGCACACATTGACAACCGTTCTGTTAGATAGCTGCGTTTTGGATTTAGAAGCAGATATTTCCCTGTGCTTACTGCTGTTTCTTCCATATGCCGGTAATGGGCTGAAAACGCCTGTTTTGGGACTCTGCAGAGAAAGTCTCTGCAGACTGCTGAATCCACACACGGGTTTAACTCTGGAAGTTGAGTGCACACATTGACAACCGTTCTGTTAGATAGCTGCGTTTTGGATTTAGAAGCAGATATTTCCCTGTGCTTACTGCTGTTTCTTCCATATGCCGGTAATGGGCTGAAAACGCCTGTCTTGGGACTCTGCAGAGAAAGTCTCTGCAGACTGCTGAATCCACACACGGGTTTAACTCTGGAAGTTGAGTGCACACATTGACAACCGTTCTGTTAGATAGCTGCGTTTTGGATTTAGAAGCAGATATTTCCCTGTGCTTACTGCTGTTTCTTCCATATGCCGGTAATGGGCTGAAAACGCCTGTTTTGGGACTCTGCAGAGAAAGTCTCTGCAGACTGCTGAATCCACACACGGGTTTAACTCTGGAAGTTGAGTGCACACATTGACAACCGTTCTGTTAGATAGCTGCGTTTTGGATTTAGAAGCAGATATTTCCCTGTGCTTACTGCTGTTTCTTCCATATGCCGGTAATGGGCTGAAAACGCCTGTTTTGGGACTCTGCAGAGAAAGTCTCTGCAGACTGCTGAATCCACACACGGGTTTACCTCTGGAAGTTGAGTGCACACATTGACAACCGTTCTGTTAGATAGCTGCGTTTTGGATTTAGAAGCAGATATTTCGCTGTGCTTACTGCTGTTTCTTCCATATGCCGGTAATGGGCTGAAAACGCCTGTCTTGGGACTCTGCAGAGAAAGTCTCTGCAGACTGCTGAATCCACACACGGGTTTAACTCTGGAAGTTGAGTGCACACATTGACAACCGTTCTGTTAGATAGCTGCGTTTTGGATTTAGAAGCAGATATTTCCCTGTGCTTACAGCTGTTTCTTCCATATGCCGGTAATGGGCTGAAAACGCCTGTTTTGGGACTCTGCAGAGAAAGTCTCTGCAGACTGCTGAATCCACACACGGGTTTAACTCTGGAAGTTGAGTGCACACATTGACAACCGTTCTGTTAGATAGCTGCGTTTTGGATTTAGAAGCAGATATTTCCCTGTGCTTACTGCTGTTTCTTCCATATGCCGGTAATGGGCTGAAAACGCATGTTTTGGGACTCTGCAGAGAAAGTCTCTGCAGACTGCCGAATCCACACACGGGTTTAACTCTGGAAGTTGAGTGCACACATTGACAACCGTTCTGTTAGATAGCTGCGTTTTGGATTTAGAAGCAGATATTTCCCTGTGCTTACTGCTGTTTCTTCCATATGCCGGTAATGGGCTGAAAACGCCTGTCTTGGGACTCTGCAGAGAAAGTCTCTGCAGACTGCTGAATCCACACACGGGTTTAACTCTGGAAGTTGAGTGCACACATTGACAACCGTTCTGTTAGATAGCTGCGTTTTGGATTTAGAAGCAGATATTTCCCTGTGCTTACTGCTGTTTCTTCCATATGCCGGTAATGGGCTGAAAACGCCTGTTTTGGGACTCTGCAGAGAAAGTCTCTGCAGACTGCTGAATCCACACACGGGTTTACCTCTGGAAGTTGAGTGCACACATTGACAACCGTTCTGTTAGATAGCTGCGTTTTGGATTTAGAAGCAGATATTTCGCTGTGCTTACTGCTGTTTCTTCCATATGCCGGTAATGGGCTGAAAACGCCTGTCTTGGGACTCTGCAGAGAAAGTCTCTGCAGACTGCTGAATCCACACACGGGTTTAACTCTGGAAGTTGAGTGCACACATTGACAACCGTTCTGTTAGATAGCTGCGTTTTGGATTTAGAAGCAGATATTTCCCTGTGCTTACAGCTGTTTCTTCCATATGCCGGTAATGGGCTGAAAACGCCTGTTTTGGGACTCTGCAGAGAAAGTCTCTGCAGACTGCTGAATCCACACACCGGTTTAACTCTGGAAGTTGAGTGCACACATTGACAACCGTTCTGTTAGATAGCTGCGTTTTGGATTTAGAAGCAGATATTTCCCTGTGCTTACTGCTGTTTCTTCCATATGCCGGTAATGGGCTGAAAACGCCTGTCTTGGGACTCTGCAGAGAAAGTCTCTGCAGACTGCTGAATCCACACACGGGTTTAACTCTGGAAGTTGAGTGCACACATTGACAACCGTTCTGTTAGATAGCTGCGTTTTGGATTGAGAAGCAGATATTTCCCTGTGCTTACTGCTGTTTCTTCCATATGCCGGTAATGGGCTGAAAACGCCTGTTTTGGGACTCTGCAGAGAAAGTCTCTGCAGAATGCTGAATCCACACACGGGTTTAACTCTGGAAGTTGAGTGCACACATTGACAACCGTTCTGTTAGATAGCTGCGTTTTGGATTTAGAAGCAGATATTTCCCTGTGCTTACTGCTGTTTCTTCCATATGCCGGTAATGGGCTGAAAACGCCTGTTTTGGGACTCTGCAGAGAAAGTCTCTGCAGACTGCTGAATCCACACACGGGTTTAACTCTGGAAGTTGAGTGCACACATTGACAACCATTCTGTTAGATAGCTGCGTTTTGGATTTAGAAGCAGATATTTCCCTGTGCTTACTGCTGTTTCTTCCATATGCCGGTAATGGGCTGAAAACGCCTGTCTTGGGACTCTGCAGAGAAAGTCTCTGCAGACTGCTGAATCCACACACGGGTTTAACTCTGGAAGTTGAGTGCACACATTGACAACCGTTCTGTTAGATAGCTGCGTTTTGGATTTAGAAGCAGATATTTCCCTGTGCTTACTGCTGTTTCTTCCATATGCCGGTAATGGGCTGAAAACGCCTGTTTTGGGACTCTGCAGAGAAAGTCTCTGCAGACTGCTGAATCCACACACGGGTTTAACTCTGGAAGTTGAGTGCACACATTGACAACCGTTCTGTTAGATAGCTGCGTTTTGGATTTAGAAGCAGATATTTCCCTGTGCTTACTGCTGTTTCTTCCATATGCCGGTAATGGGCTGAAAACGCCTGTTTTGGGACTCTGCAGAGAAAGTCTCTGCAGACTGCTGAATCCACACACGGGTTTAACTCTGGAAGTTGAGTGCACACATTGACAACCGTTCTGTTAGATAGCTGCGTTTTGGATTTAGAAGCAGATATTTCCCTGTGCTTACTGCTGTTTCTTCCATATGCCGGTAATGGGCTGAAAACGCCTGTCTTGGGACTCTGCAGAGAAAGTCTCTGCAGACTGCTGAATCCACACACGGGTTTAACTCTGGAAGTTGAGTGCACACATTGACAACCGTTCTGTTAGATAGCTGCGTTTTGGATTTAGAAGCAGATATTTCCCTGTGCTTACTGCTGTTTCTTCCATATGCCGGTAATGGGCTGAAAACGCCTGTTTTGGGACTCTGCAGAGAAAGTCTCTGCAGACTGCTGAATCCACACACGGGTTTAACTCTGGAAGTTGAGTGCACACATTGACAACCGTTCTGTTAGATAGCTGCGTTTTGGATTTAGAAGCAGATATTTCCCTGTGCTTACTGCTGTTTCTTCCATATGCCGGTAATGGGCTGAAAACGCCTGTTTTGGGACTCTGCAGAGAAAGTCTCTGCAGACTGCTGAATCCACACACGGGTTTAACTCTGGAAGTTGAGTGCACACATTGACAACCGTTCTGTTAGATAGCTGCGTTTTGGATTTAGAAGCAGATATTTCGCTGTGCTTACTGCTGTTTCTTCCATAGGCCGGTAATGGGCTGAAAACGCCTGTCTTGGGACTCTGCAGAGAAAGTCTCTGCAGACTGCTGAATCCACACACGGGTTTAACTCTGGAAGTTGAGTGCACACATTGACAACCGTTCTGTTAGATAGCTGCGTTTTGGATTTAGAAGCAGATATTTCCCTGTGCTTACAGCTGTTTCTTCCATATGCCGGTAATGGGCTGAAAACGCCTGTTTTGGGACTCTGCAGAGAAAGTCTCTGCAGACTGCTGAATCCACACACGGGTTTAACTCTGGAAGTTGAGTGCACACATTGACAACCGTTCTGTTAGATAGCTGCGTTTTGGATTTAGAAGCAGATATTTCCCTGTGCTTACTGCTGTTTCTTCCATATGCCGGTAATGGGCTGAAAACGCCTGTTTTGGGACTCTGCAGAGAAAGTCTCTGCAGACTGCTGAATCCACACACGGGTTTACCTCTGGAAGTTGAGTGCACACATTGACAACCGTTCTGTTAGATAGCTGCGTTTTGGATTTAGAAGCAGATATTTCGCTGTGCTTACTGCTGTTTCTTCCATATGCCGGTAATGGGCTGAAAACGCTTGTCTTGGGACTCTGCAGAGAAAGTCTCTGCAGACTGCTGAATCCACACACGGGTTTAACTCTGGAAGTTGAGTGCACACATTGACAACCGTTCTGTTAGATAGCTGCGTTTTGGATTTAGAAGCAGATATTTCCCTGTGCTTACAGCTGTTTCTTCCATATGCCGGTAATGGGCTGAAAACGCCTGTTTTGGGACTCTGCAGAGAAAGTCTCTGCAGACTGCTGAATCCACACACGGGTTTAACTCTGGAAGTTGAGTGCACACATTGACAACCGTTCTGTTAGATAGCTGCGTTTTGGATTTAGAAGCAGATATTTCCCTGTGCTTACTGCTGTTTCTTCCATATGCCGGTAATGGGCTGAAAACGCATGTTTTGGGACTCTGCAGAGAAAGTCTCTGCAGACTGCTGAATCCACACACGGGTTTAACTCTGGAAGTTGAGTGCACACATTGACAACCGTTCTGTTAGATAGCTGCGTTTTGGATTTAGAAGCAGATATTTCCCTGTGCTTACTGCTGTTTCTTCCATATGCCGGTAATGGGCTGAAAACGCCTGTCTTGGGACTCTGCAGAGAAAGTCTCTGCAGACTGCTGAATCCACACACGGGTTTAACTCTGGAAGTTGAGTGCACACATTGACAACCGTTCTGTTAGATAGCTGCGTTTTGGATTTAGAAGCAGATATTTCCCTGTGCTTACTGCTGTTTCTTCCATATGCCGGTAATGGGCTGAAAACGCCTGTTTTGGGACTCTGCAGAGAAAGTCTCTGCAGACTGCTGAATCCACACACGGGTTTAACTCTGGAAGTTGAGTGCACACATTGACAACCGTTCTGTTAGATAGCTGCGTTTTGGATTTAGAAGCAGATATTTCCCTGTGCTTACTGCTGTTTCTTCCATATGCCGGTAATGGGCTGAAAACGCCTGTCTTGGGACTCTGCAGAGAAAGTCTCTGCAGACTGCTGAATCCACACACGGGTTTAACTCTGGAAGTTGAGTGCACACATTGACAACCGTTCTGTTAGATAGCTGCGTTTTGGATTTAGAAGCAGATATTTCCCTGTGCTTACTGCTGTTTCTTCCATATGCCGGTAATGGGCTGAAAACGCCTGTCTTGGGACTCTGCAGAGAAAGTGTTTGCAGACTGCTGAATCCACACACGGGTTTAACTCTGGAAGTTGAGTGCACACATTGACAACCGTTCTGTTAGATAGCTGCGTTTTGGATTTAGAAGCAGATATTTCCCTGTGCTTACAGCTGTTTCTTCCATATGCCGGTAATGGGCTGAAAACGCCTGTTTTGGGACTCTGCAGAGAAAGTCTCTGCAGACTGCTGAATCCACACACGGGTTTAACTCTGGAAGTTGAGTGCACACATTGACAACCGTTCTGTTAGATAGCTGCGTTTTGGATTTAGAAGCAGATATTTCCCTGTGCTTACTGCTGTTTCTTCCATATGCCGGTAATGGGCTGAAAACGCCTGTTTTGGGACTCTGCAGAGAAAGTCTCTGCAGACTGCTGAATCCACACACGGGTTTAACTCTAGAAGTTGAGTGCACACATTGACAACCGTTCTGTTAGATAGCTGCGTTTTGGATTTAGAAGCAGATATTTCCCTGTGCTTACTGCTGTTTCTTCCATATGCCGGTAATGGGCTGAAAACGCCTGTCTTGGGACTCTGCAGAGAAAGTCTCTGCAGACTGCTGAATCCACACACGGGTTTAACTCTGGAAGTTGAGTGCACACATTGACAACCGTTCTGTTAGATAGCTGCGTTTTGGATTTAGAAGCAGATATTTCCCTGTGCTTACTGCTGTTTCTTCCATATGCCGGTAATGGGCTGAAAACGCCTGTCTTGGGACTCTGCAGAGAAAGTCTCTGCAGACTGCTGAATCCACACACGGGTTTAACTCTGGAAGTTGAGTGCACACATTGACAACCGTTCTGTTAGATAGCTGCGTTTTGGATTTAGAAGCAGATATTTCCCTGTGCTTACTGCTGTTTCTTCCATATGCCGGTAATGGGCTGAAAACGCCTGTTTTGGGAATCTGCAGAGAAAGTCTCTGCAGACTGCTGAATCCACACACGGGTTTAACTCCGGAAGTTGAGTGCACACATTGACAACCGTTCTGTTAGATAGCTGCGTTTTGGATTTAGAAGCAGATATTTCCCTGTGCTTACTGCTGTTTCTTCCATATGCCGGTAATGGGCTGAAAACGCCTGTTTTGGGACTCTGCAGAGAAAGTCTCTGCAGACTGCTGAATCCACACACGGGTTTAACTCTGGAAGTTGAGTGCACACATTGACAACCGTTCTGTTAGATAGCTGCGTTTTGGATTTAGAAGCAGATATTTCCCTGTGCTTACTGCTGTTTCTTCCATATGCCGGTAATGGGCTGAAAACGCCTGTTTTGGGACTCTGCAGAGAAAGTCTCTGCAGACTGCTGAATCCACACACGGGTTTAACTCTGGAAGTTGAGTGCACACATTGACAACCGTTCTGTTAGATAGCTGCGTTTTGGATTTAGAAGCAGATATTTCCCTGTGCTTACTGCTGTTTCTTCCATATGCCGGTAATGGGCTGAAAACGCCTGTTTTGGGACTCTGCAGAGAAAGTCTCTGCAGACTGCTGAATCCACACACCGGTTTAACTCTGGAAGTTGAGTGCACACATTGACAACCGTTCTGTTAGATAGCTGCGTTTTGGATTTAGAAGCAGATATTTCCCTGTGCTTACTGCTGTTTCTTCCATATGCCGGTAATGGGCTGAAAACGCCTGTTTTGGGACTCTGCAGAGAAAGTCTCTGCAGACTGCTGAATCCACACACGGGTTTAACTCTGGAAGTTGAGTGCACACATTGACAACCGTTCTGTTAGATAGCTGCGTTTTGGATTTAGAAGCAGATATTTCCCTGTGCTTACTGCTGTTTCTTCCATATGCCGGTAATGGGCTGAAAACGCCTGTTTTGGGACTCTGCAGAGAAAGTCTCTGCAGACTGCTGAATCCACACACGGGTTTAACTCTGGAAGTTGAGTGCACACATTGACAACCGTTCTGTTAGATAGCTGCGTTTTGGATTTAGAAGCAGATATTTCCCTGTGCTTACTGCTGTTTCTTCCATATGCCGGTAATGGGCTGAAAACGCCTGTCTTGGGACTCTGCAGAGAAAGTCTCTGCAGACTGCTGCTATCCACACACGGGTTTAACTCTGGAAGTTGAGTGCACACATTGACAACCGTTCTGTTAGATAGCTGCGTTTTGGATTTAGAAGCAGATATTTCCCTGTGCTTACTGCTGTTTCTTCCATATGCCGGTAATGGGCTGAAAACGCCTGTCTTGGGACTCTGCAGAGAAAGTCTCTGCAGACTGCTGAATCCACACACGGGTTTAACTCTGGAAGTTGAGTGCACACATTGACAACCGTTCTGTTAGATAGCTGCGTTTTGGATTTAGAAGCAGATATTTCCCTGTGCTTACTGCTGTTTCTTCCATATGCCGGTAATGGGCTGAAAACGCCTGTTTTGGGACTCTGCAGAGAAAGTCTCTGCAGACTGCTGAATCCACACACGGGTTTAACTCTGGAAGTTGAGTGCACACATTGACAACCGTTCTGTTAGATAGCTGCGTTTTGGATTTAGAAGCAGATATTTCCCTGTGCTTACTGCTGTTTCTTCCATATGCCGGTAATGGGCTGAAAACGCCTGTTTTGGGACTCTGCAGAGAAAGTCTCTGCAGACTGCTGAATCCACACACGGGTTTAACTCTGGAAGTTGAGTGCACACATTGACAACCGTTCTGTTAGATAGCTGCGTTTTGGATTTAGAAGCAGATATTTCCCTGTGCTTACTGCTGTTTCTTCCATATGCCGGTAATGGGCTGAAAACGCCTGTCTTGGGACTCTGCAGAGAAAGTCTCTGCAGACTGCTGAATCCACACACGGGTTTAACTCTGGAAGTTGAGTGCACACATTGACAACCGTTCTGTTAGATAGCTGCGTTTTGGATTTAGAAGCAGATATTTCCCTGTGCTTACTGCTGTTTCTTCCATATGCCGGTAATGGGCTGAAAACGCCTGTCTTGGGACTCTGCAGAGAAAGTCTCTGCAGACTGCTGAATCCACACACGGGTTTAACTCTGGAAGTTGAGTGCACACATTGACAACCGTTCTGTTAGATAGCTGCGTTTTGGATTTAGAAGCAGATATTTCCCTGTGCTTACTGCTGTTTCTTCCATATGCCGGTAATGGGCTGAAAACGCCTGTTTTGGGACTCTGCAGAGAAAGTCTCTGCAGACTGCTGAATCCACACACGGGTTTAACTCTGGAAGTTGAGTGCACACATTGACAACCGTTCTGTTAGATAGCTGCGTTTTGGATTTAGAAGCAGATATTTCCCTGTGCTTACTGCTGTTTCTTCCATATGCCGGTAATGGGCTGAAAACGCCTGTCTTGGGACTCTGCAGAGAAAGTCTCTGCAGACTGCTGAATCCACACACGGGTTTAACTCTGGAAGTTGAGTGCACACATTGACAACCGTTCTGTTAGATAGCTGCGTTTTGGATTTAGAAGCAGATATTTCCCTGTGCTTACTGCTGTTTCTTCCATATGCCGGTAATGGGCTGAAAACGCCTGTTTTGGGACTCTGCAGAGAAAGTCTCTGCAGACTGCTGAATCCACACACGGGTTTAACTCTGGAAGTTGAGTGCACACATTGACAACCGTTCTGTTAGATAGCTGCGTTTTGGATTTAGAAGCAGATATTTCCCTGTGCTTACTGCTGTTTCTTCCATATGCCGGTAATGGGCTGAAAACGCCTGTCTTGGGACTCTGCAGAGAAAGTCTCTGCAGACTGCTGAATCCACACACGGGTTTAACTCTGGAAGTTGAGTGCACACATTGACAACCGTTCTGTTAGATAGCTGCGTTTTGGATTTAGAAGCAGATATTTCCCTGTGCTTACTGCTGTTTCTTCCATATGCCGGTAATGGGCTGAAAACGCCTGTTTTGGGACTCTGCAGAGAAAGTCTCTGCAGACTGCTGAATCCACACACGGGTTTAACTCTGGAAGTTGAGTGCACACATTGACAACCGTTCTGTTAGATAGCTGCGTTTTGGATTTAGAAGCAGATATTTCCCTGTGCTTACTGCTGTTTCTTCCATATGCCGGTAATGGGCTGAAAACGCCTGTTTTGGGACTCTGCAGAGAAAGTCTCTGCAGACTGCTGAATCCACACACGGGTTTAACTCTGGAAGTTGAGTGCACACATTGACAACCGTTCTGTTAGATAGCTGCGTTTTGGATTTAGAAGCAGATATTTCCCTGTGCTTACTGCTGTTTCTTCCATATGCCGGTAATGGGCTGAAAACGCCTGTTTTGGGACTCTGCAGAGAAAGTCTCTGCAGACTGCTGAATCCACACACGGGTTTAACTCTGGAAGTTGAGTGCACACATTGACAACCGTTCTGTTAGATAGCTGCGTTTTGGATTTAGAAGCAGATATTTCCCTGTGCTTACTGCTGTTTCTTCCATATGCCGGTAATGGGCTGAAAACGCCTGTCTTGGGACTCTGCAGAGAAAGTCTCTGCAGACTGCTGAATCCACACACGGGTTTAACTCTGGAAGTTGAGTGCACACATTGACAACCGTTCTGTTAGATAGCTGCGTTTTGGATTTAGAAGCAGATATTTCCCTGTGCTTACTGCTGTTTCTTCCATATGCCGGTAATGGGCTGAAAACGCCTGTCTTGGGACTCTGCAGAGAAAGTCTCTGCAGACTGCTGAATCCACACACGGGTTTAACTCTGGAAGTTGAGTGCACACATTGACAACCGTTCTGTTAGATAGCTGCGTTTTGGATTTAGAAGCAGATATTTCCCTGTGCTTACTGCTGTTTCTTCCATATGCCGGTAATGGGCTGAAAACGCCTGTTTTGGGACTCTGCAGAGAAAGTCTCTGCAGACTGCTGAATCCACACACGGGTTTAACTCTGGAAGTTGAGTGCACACATTGACAACCGTTCTGTTAGATAGCTGCGTTTTGGATTTAGAAGCAGATATTTCCCTGTGCTTACTGCTGTTTCTTCCATATGCCGGTAATGGGCTGAAAACGCCTGTCTTGGGACTCTGCAGAGAAAGTCTCTGCAGACTGCTGAATCCACACACGGGTTTAACTCTGGAAGTTGAGTGCACACATTGACAACCGTTCTGTTAGATAGCTGCGTTTTGGATTTAGAAGCAGATATTTCCCTGTGCTTACTGCTGTTTCTTCCATATGCCGGTAATGGGCTGAAAACGCCTGTCTTGGGACTCTGCAGAGAAAGTCTCTGCAGACTGCTGAATCCACACACGGGTTTAACTCTGGAAGTTGAGTGCACACATTGACAACCGTTCTGTTAGATAGCTGCGTTTTGGATTTAGAAGCAGATATTTCCCTGTGCTTACTGCTGTTTCTTCCATATGCCGGTAATGGGCTGAAAACGCCTGTTTTGGGACTCTGCAGAGAAAGTCTCTGCAGACTGCTGAATCCACACACGGGTTTAACTCTGGAAGTTGAGTGCACACATTGACAACCGTTCTGTTAGATAGCTGCGTTTTGGATTTAGAAGCAGATATTTCCCTGTGCTTACTGCTGTTTCTTCCATATGCCGGTAATGGGCTGAAAACGCCTGTCTTGGGACTCTGCAGAGAAAGTCTCTGCAGACTGCTGAATCCACACACGGGTTTAACTCTGGAAGTTGAGTGCACACATTGACAACCGTTCTGTTAGATAGCTGCGTTTTGGATTTAGAAGCAGATATTTCCCTGTGCTTACTGCTGTTTCTTCCATATGCCGGTAATGGGCTGAAAACGCCTGTTTTGGGACTCTGCAGAGAAAGTCTCTGCAGACTGCTGAATCCACACACGGGTTTAACTCTGGAAGTTGAGTGCACACATTGACAACCGTTCTGTTAGATAGCTGCGTTTTGGATTTAGAAGCAGATATTTCCCTGTGCTTACTGCTGTTTCTTCCATATGCCGGTAATGGGCTGAAAACGCCTGTCTTGGGACTCTGCAGAGAAAGTCTCTGCAGACTGCTGAATCCACACACGGGTTTAACTCTGGAAGTTGAGTGCACACATTGACAACCGTTCTGTTAGATAGCTGCGTTTTGGATTTAGAAGCAGATATTTCCCTGTGCTTACTGCTGTTTCTTCCATATGCCGGTAATGGGCTGAAAACGCCTGTTTTGGGACTCTGCAGAGAAAGTCTCTGCAGACTGCTGAATCCACACACGGGTTTAACTCTGGAAGTTGAGTGCACACATTGACAACCGTTCTGTTAGATAGCTGCGTTTTGGATTTAGAAGCAGATATTTCCCTGTGCTTACTGCTGTTTCTTCCATATGCCGGTAATGGGCTGAAAACGCCTGTTTTGGGACTCTGCAGAGAAAGTCTCTGCAGACTGCTGAATCCACACACGGGTTTAACTCTGGAAGTTGAGTGCACACATTGACAACCGTTCTGTTAGATAGCTGCGTTTTGGATTTAGAAGCAGATATTTCCCTGTGCTTACTGCTGTTTCTTCCATATGCCGGTAATGGGCTGAAAACGCCTGTTTTGGGACTCTGCAGAGAAAGTCTCTGCAGACTGCTGAATCCACACACGGGTTTAACTCTGGAAGTTGAGTGCACACATTGACAACCGTTCTGTTAGATAGCTGCGTTTTGGATTTAGAAGCAGATATTTCCCTGTGCTTACTGCTGTTTCTTCCATATGCCGGTAATGGGCTGAAAACGCCTGTCTTGGGACTCTGCAGAGAAAGTCTCTGCAGACTGCTGAATCCACACACGGGTTTAACTCTGGAAGTTGAGTGCACACATTGACAACCGTTCTGTTAGATAGCTGCGTTTTGGATTTAGAAGCAGATATTTCCCTGTGCTTACTGCTGTTTCTTCCATATGCCGGTAATGGGCTGAAAACGCCTGTCTTGGGACTCTGCAGAGAAAGTCTCTGCAGACTGCTGAATCCACACACGGGTTTAACTCTGGAAGTTGAGTGCACACATTGACAACCGTTCTGTTAGATAGCTGCGTTTTGGATTTAGAAGCAGATATTTCCCTGTGCTTACTGCTGTTTCTTCCATATGCCGGTAATGGGCTGAAAACGCCTGTTTTGGGACTCTGCAGAGAAAGTCTCTGCAGACTGCTGAATCCACACACGGGTTTAACTCTGGAAGTTGAGTGCACACATTGACAACCGTTCTGTTAGATAGCTGCGTTTTGGATTTAGAAGCAGATATTTCCCTGTGCTTACTGCTGTTTCTTCCATATGCCGGTAATGGGCTGAAAACGCCTGTTTTGGGACTCTGCAGAGAAAGTCTCTGCAGACTGCTGAATCCACACACGGGTTTAACTCTGGAAGTTGAGTGCACACATTGACAACCGTTCTGTTAGATAGCTGCGTTTTGGATTTAGAAGCAGATATTTCCCTGTGCTTACTGCTGTTTCTTCCATATGCCGGTAATGGGCTGAAAACGCCTGTCTTGGGACTCTGCAGAGAAAGTCTCTGCAGACTGCTGAATCCACACACGGGTTTAACTCTGGAAGTTGAGTGCACACATTGACAACCGTTCTGTTAGATAGCTGCGTTTTGGATTTAGAAGCAGATATTTCCCTGTGCTTACTGCTGTTTCTTCCATATGCCGGTAATGGGCTGAAAACGCCTGTCTTGGGACTCTGCAGAGAAAGTCTCTGCAGACTGCTGAATCCACACACGGGTTTAACTCTGGAAGTTGAGTGCACACATTGACAACCGTTCTGTTAGATAGCTGCGTTTTGGATTTAGAAGCAGATATTTCCCTGTGCTTACTGCTGTTTCTTCCATATGCCGGTAATGGGCTGAAAACGCCTGTTTTGGGACTCTGCAGAGAAAGTCTCTGCAGACTGCTGAATCCACACACGGGTTTAACTCTGGAAGTTGAGTGCACACATTGACAACCGTTCTGTTAGATAGCTGCGTTTTGGATTTAGAAGCAGATATTTCCCTGTGCTTACTGCTGTTTCTTCCAT